>NC_057794.1:6967072-7267072 GCF_018294505.1 Triticum aestivum | reverse complement strand
GAGTTATGGCCTTACCATACCTGGATTGATAACCTTTGGGGTAATTTAAATTTATTACCATATTCGATATTTTCCGATTTATGGCCTTACCATACCTGGATTGATAGCCTTTGGGGTAATTTAAATTTATTATCATATAATTACCATATTCAAAATTTCCTGAGTTATGACCTTACCATACCTGGATTGATTTATTACTATACGTGGATTAATTATGATTTATTATTATATGATTTATTACTATACGTGGATAGCCTTACCATACCTGGTGGTAATTTAAATTTATTACCATATTCGATATTTCCCGAGTTATGGCCTTACCATACCTGGATTGATAGCCTTTGGGGTAATTTAAATTTATTACCATATAATTACCATATTCAAAATTTCCTGAGCTATGACCTTACCATACCTGGATTGATTTATTACTATACGTGGATCAATTATGATTGATTACCATAAATACGTTGGGTATTGCCGGTCAGACGAGAAAAGAGAAAAACCGGTGGGAGGGGCTGGTGGGAGGTGGGACGAAGAAAAACCGGTTGAAAATAAACCGGTTGAAAATAAACCGGTTGAAAGTGGGGGGGACTATTCAACCAATTCGTCCATCTAAACTCCTAATGTCTCAGTTGGTAGGTCGCGTTCCGGATTTTATTTTTGTCCCACCATTTTCGTCCCATCATTTTCGTCCGTTTTTTCGCTGGTTTTTTTTCGCCCTCCCCCACGCACTAAAAAACCCTACGCTCCTCTCGATCCCCTTGACGCACGCTCCTCTCGCCCCTCCTCTCGATCCACCCCCTTTCGCTGTGTTTTCTCTTTCCCTCGTATCCCACTCCGCCGCCTCCCGCCTTCCTCCGCCGCCGCCGCCCCTCACCCTGCCTGCCTGCCTTGGTTTTTGGGCATCCCACTCCTCTGCTGCCATATGCCGCCTCCACCAAGATCCGAGGCCCCCCACTTGTGGGCCGCCGCCGCCGCCACAGAACCTCGGGGAAGGGCGGGGCAGGGCGCAGTCTTCCTCCTCCGCCGCCATCTGTTTCCCCTCCGCTCCCATCTGCCGCCACCGCGGAAATGTGGGACGCCGCTGTCGCTGCCGCTGAATCCAAGGGACGTCGCTGCCGTCGCGGATCGGCAGGACGCCGCCGTCGCAAATCGGCGGGACGCCGCCACCGCTATCGCCTCGGATCACCAGGATGCCGCCGTCGCAGATCACCAGGTCGCCGCCGTCGGCTCCGATCTCACACGCCGCCGGCGTGGCCGTGACGACTGATGAGCACGCTCAGCCCCCATTCCCGCCACAGGTCTTCACAATCGAGGCTGCCTCCTCATTCCTGTCTCTAATCTTTCATTCAACTACTCGAATTCTGTTTGTAGATGAAGAAAAGTTTCTGCTCTTCTTAGTTATCTCTGAACCACCGATTCTGTACAGTGTGTGCTGCATAGAATTGCAGGCTCTATTTGAATGTGTTCCAGCAAAGGAGCATATTGTCTTGTTTGGGGTGCAGCCACTAAATATACTGGCATATTTCGTGGTTTGCGTACTCCTCATTTACGCTTGGTTTGTTAACTAAAGAAATGGTTTCAGGCTTCGCCTTGGTAGTGCACCTCCAGACAGAACTTGGCAAGCTTCGTAAAAGAGTGAATATGAGCAGTCAATCAGGAAATATGCCGAGGAACCAAAGAATGTTATTAGGATGGAACAATTTGGTATACGTTATGGGAAGAGCAGACTAAACGCAGAGGAGAGTGAATCCATGCAGGAGATTGTTTTGCGGTGTTCACTGAGTCTTGCGTACTTTATTGCTGAATAATGTCACCATTTGTAAGTACATCATAGACTATGGACCTAATGGTGTTCCGATTTGTTAATGCAGGGGAAGCTAGAGGCAGAGAACCGTCAGTCTTGCATATGTCAGTGACGGTCGCTGATCAGGTTGTTGCGCGCGAATGACAACAATTGGTTCATAACGAACCAATATGTAGGACATGCCGTTCGACCTTCTTATAGAAGTGAACAATCATTTCCAGAGCATTATATTAGCTGGACTTTTTATGAGGTATGAGCAAGTTGAGAGTTTCGAGTGGGTATATTTTCTGAGTTCCTAAATATGATCAGTGGGCTGGCGCCGAAGTCCATCTTGACAGGTAGGTAGATTGAGATAATTTGTATGTCTCAAGGTTGTTATCTGGTTCATTAGTGTGCCGAGGCTCTGTAGATCAAAACAGAGCCATGAAGGTTGCTATGAGCAAACTATGTCCAGGGAATTGAACAACTGTAGCTCACCTTACTGGTGGATCTGTTGTTAATATTTATTATTTCACTGCTCCGAGTTCTTTTGTTAGATATGTTGTGTGATTATACTGTGTATGTTTATTTGAGGAAAATGACAATTGATTGCAAGTGAAGTCTTGGGTATGTTTAGCTGAAATTTGCTGAAGTGAGCACTCGTGGGTAGTAACAGTGAAACCATCGTGTATTTGCCCAAGTGTTCAGTCTTTTAAATTGTTTGTGAAATGGTTAGAACTAAAAGATCGCCTTCATTTAATATTGATTTTGAGAGTAATGTTTTTAGAAACTTCAGACTAATTCGGAGGTGAGGAGGATGACGACGCCACAGCACCGTCGCACACCTCAATAAGGCGAGGACCACTAAGTCGCCGGGGCGAGGAGCCTACCTCCGCGCCACTCCATGAGGCGAGGGGCTCCCCAGAACTGCTGCTCCATTATGCTCCTCTCTTGAGGTATTTGTTCTTCAGCTTGAGAATTATTGTTCAGCTCCTGCACATAGTTCTCTATTTGCTCCATTGACAGTCAGCTTATACATTAGCATATGAATTAGATGAACATGGAGCAAAGGAGTATGCATGGTTGTACCTTGCCCAGAATCATATATTTTCTTACCCATGAGTATGTCATCATGATCCTCTGTACCGGCTCTAAGATGTATACAATATGGTTACATCTACTCCATTCACCATGGTGATAATCAATTTATTTTTTCCCCTTTCTATTGTTTGATTGTATTGACTTTAAGTCATATATTAGAGATTTTAGTAGAGTCAGGTCTCTACCAGCGAAGGTCATGGCTAAGGAAACGGGACTGGCGGATTTCCCCCTCGTCGTGGACAAGACGTCATGACACAGTTGTGATGAGGTGTGGCGCAAGCGTGGCTGTAGGATCCCTCCTATGAAGCCAGGCAATGACATCATCGAATCCTCACTGGTATGCAGAGCTGTCGCGTGGATCCGACAGGTGGCAGGGGCGTGTGACTAATCAGGTACATGGCCTTGGTTCCACATTTAATGTTACCAAGTTCTTAATCTGTCATATTGCTTCTACCGTTCAGATATCTGATGCCATTACAGATGGTGCTGAAGGATCTTGTAGTATGCAAGTATGAAGCAATTTCTAAAATGGCTTGCATGATGTCACTTGTCATCCTTGGCATCTTATCTCTTTCGCACTACTACCTGCAGCTGGAGGCATCATGCCTAGGAAGGTGATTCCGTACTGTTTTTCTGAAACCTCGGCTGTACTCGTGATTTCTTGTCTCATTAATCTCACGGCTACACAGGACAACTTCTGAATATATTACAGTTAATGCCTTTCTTCTTGGAGCTTTTGTGTACTAGACTAGCATGATTTGTTGGGATGTGGATTGCGGTATGTGCAAATTTTAGTTTCAAGTGCTGCTTGGGGGTCTGCAACGAAAGCGTTGCAGGTTTTATTTGTTATCTATGGTGTTTGTCTTTCATGCGTTTCCCCCTTCTTCGATTTGAAATAGTGAATAATTTACCAAAACAGTTTGGTGTTTGTGCAGCTGATTTCTCAGCCATGGCATGGCTGTATTTAGTGTGGCACTACTTTATGCAACATTTTATGTTTGTCTTGGAGTATAGATTCACCTGATTCAATGAAGGTTACGGACAGTAAGTAACTTGCAAGCATGAATTTTTTCCACCATTAAATCTACTCCTTTTTTCCTATGTTTACATGCCCCCACATATTTACGGGTTCAACTTTTGACCAACTAATCGTGGGTTAGTTCATAAAAATTATACCATTGAATTTCTATTATAAAATAGTTTCCAGCAGTATATATATTTTCTGACATGTGAATCATCTATTATTGGTCAATGTTCAAACACAAAACCTGAGGGCGCCATGTAAATAGAGACGGAGGTAGTAGTTATTAGTTTTCACAATGTATACATTTTAAACTATCAGTTTCTTTTAAGAATTGATGCGTACGCGTTCAATTGATGTCGCGAATTCAACAAGTGCTTTGATGTCTCTATCTACAAGTTTGTGAGTTAGATTGGTTCAGTAAATGGCTTAAACTGTTGGAGGAGTCTGTGGTTGTGATGGTACGTTCATACGTTGTCGTTGGTATCGTTCGCTTCCTCCCCCGCAGTGCTCCATCGTCGATGGAAGGATCTCCTCGCCGATTTTTTCCAAACAAACCACACCCCGTCTGTTTGTTTCCATTCAAATTTCACTCCCATGACATGACAACCGATCCCTCCCCATCCTACTCTTTCCTTGCAAAAGCATAACAGAATCGAAACTTGCCTTGCCTTGACCGACACATTCCCAGCGGATTTCACAAATCAATCTTCATCCAATCCACCGCAGTTCCCGCTGATCCCCTTTCATCATCCCCGCCGCCCCGCCTTCCAATTAGCCATCTTCCATTGCAATCATCGAGCCCTACCATGCAAGCAGTCCTACGAGGCTACGACTGTCGTGGTGCTGGTGGCCTCCAGCGCGCTCGCCGGGGCCAGGGGTGGACTAAGTTTCGGTGCTGTCTCTGGTGGAGACGACGGGATGCGGCTGCACGAGAAGAACCTGCAGAAGAAGATGCCGGTGTGGACAGAGAGGCGGACGCAGCAGGAGGCGTGTGTGGCGCAAGCGCGGGCTTAACTTGCGGGCGCGGATTAGGGAAGAGGCCATCTCGGTGGCGGCTTGTGACCTGGGGGACGCGCTAGCACGCGAGCCCGGTGACCATCATGTGTGCGTTCTGGACGTACCATGTGGTGTATGCCACAATGCCATGTGGGTTGGGCCTGCATGAAATGCCGATCTGTAGCACATCCTCCATCGCCTCATCACTGGCTGCTCAAGGGCAGCATCACATGATCACCAAGGCCTGTGACAACATCTTCATGCCCAACTCTCACTCCACATGGGAACGACACTGCTCTATTGCTTGCTTATTTAAGATCATGGCAATCATTTTATCTAGCCTATGTGTTTCTAATTTTCTCCCCTTATTGTTGCAGGTTAGAGTGCAGCTTTCAGATACTTCTTTCTTTGGGATAGTTGGAATACTATGACTAGATATAGAAGAGGCTCAAATGGTAATGTTATCAGTGTTTGCCCCTTCCGTGATTTATGCGTAGCATGTAGACTATCAGCGACAATTTGAGCCTCTTTGTGAAGTAGTTTTGTAGGGTATTGCTTCAAGTCAAGAAAATAGCTTCCAAAGATAGTTTAACCGAAGAGCTTCTGATCTCTACATGTGAATGGTAAACTGCCAATTTTGTACTTTACTATTCTATATCAAGAAAATAAATAATTGCATCATGGTATTAGTGGCTTAATTATTTTTATGTGCATTGAACTATATATTTTGAAGCACTTAATAGTATCTTTCATGGAGGATCTAGGACTCCTGCCAATTTATTGTACGGAGTTGTTCTTTGCTAAAAAAAACTTTGCTCAATTGCGCTTTGCCTCTCAGTGTTATCATTAGTTAATGGCCTAAACTGTTGACAACTTATCAAAAAAGAATAATCATATGCAGATGCAGAAGCATATTAGTCATGCAGAAATAATCATATGCTGAAGGAAGGACTTGGAACTGTAACTAAAAACAAAATGGTAAGTGGAGGGGCTCTGATATTGCAATAAAAAGAAATGATAGATATTTCACTGGGAAGCGAACTCAGGAAGACCGCTCTATTCCCCTCTCCTCCCGATGCGGCGCTGCCCCCATCTCTTGCTCCTCCGCCGCCGCCGCCCCTGCCTCCCTCCCGCTCAGCCACCTCCACCGCTCCCACCCTTCTCCCCATTGTCGGATCCGCTTGCATATCGCCAAGGTTAGGCGGCGAAGCTCCACGTCCGCGACGCGCACATGCTCGTCATGGAAGCGGCTCCCAGATCTGAGGTCGCGCGGCCGTGACGGAAGGGGCTCGAGCTGGCCGCCGAAGACCAAGCCCCCACCATGTGGCGTCGAGAACGGCCGACGGCATGGTAGGATGGAGGAGAACGGCCTGGAGTTCGTGCTCGATCTGGTGGTCAGGTAAGCTCTTTTTGTCCGCTGCCCCTCTATTGATTTTTACAAACCTTTCCTTGAACTCCGGCGCCCGCAGGTTCCCACTTCGGCAAGAGTTCGCCGATAACCTTAAGCACTCCGATCCGGTGCCGCTAAGGCTGCCACCCAGGGGGAGGCTGGCGCTCTTGGCACGGAGGATTCAATTGGTGAATCTGGCTGCGCCCTGAGGTTAATCGGGAGGCACCGGGATGGACGGAAAGGTGAGCCGTCTCGTCCCCGTGGTCTGATTGTATATTTAATTTGAGTGCATTTATAGACAGCTATTTAAGTTCAAGGACTCTTGATGGTGATTCACCAAACAATATATTTAGTTAATTTGAAATCATGGGAGCAGGTATTTGGTTTCGGCGTGTTTCAGGTAGTTAGATGTCGTAAGGTGTTTGGAATTTCAGATAAGAGAAACGTTGCGAACCAGGCTGCATATCAGGAGTCCGTGGATTAAATGTTTTGACTTCATAATTTCCTGAGAAAACACTACTATCTGCAACACACCAGTTTTGTGTTAATTGACTGGATGAAGCATTATTGCTGCAGGTTAAGATTAGAGAATGCACCACCGGACAGAACTCTGTGCGCTTCATGGATGAGCACACTGGAGCAATCAATAAGGAAGTTTGCCGAGGAACCGACGAATAGTGTGATTAAACCAGAACTAGGAACAAGTTTCGATTTGTTGGGCGAGGCATACGACTTCTACAACCTGTATTCATGGGAAGTTGGATTCGGTATTAGATATTGGGAAAGCCGACTAAATGCAGAAGATAGAGTGCAGTTGTTCACTAAGTTCTGTGGTACGAGATACTATATGTGGTTTTTTTTTGGTGCAGTTTTGGTTTGAAAAAAGGCATCATGGAGTGAGCTGATGTGCCATCACTTTTTTTTGAATTTTTTCAGGGAAAGACTAAGGCTGAGAATAGCCGATCATGCATGTACGAGTGTCCCGCGCTGATCAGGTTGCTACATGCAGCTAATAAATAGTTGGTTCATAACTGAGCACATAAAGAATCACAACCATTTGATGTTCGTTACACTCGGGGAGAAGGTTCATTGGCACATAGACTTCTGTGTTAACAGGGCGACAACGTCAAGGATGGCATCTGCGAGAACTCTTTTGTGTTAGATAAATTGATGATTATGTCTGGATCTCCGGGGGCAGACACTATCATACTGAAGCTCAGCCGGACCACGACTGTCAACGGGGTCACCGTATTCTTTGAGGAACAGAAACAATCCAGGTGTGCATTGCTAACTTTTCTGAATTTTACATGCTTCAGGCTCACTCCTTGACAACACTTAGCTATCATAAGGATGAGGACGGAGCACAACTCTCTCAATTCCCAAAATGAGGTGGACAACACTTAGCTTACATGTTCTTTGAGGACGGAGGAAGTTTCGCCTTAAACACAACTTTTATCTGCTCTGAAAGAGTTACATATTTTGAAGTTTTTGCAACTCAGCCTGAAAGAGTTGGGTAACCAAACTCAAAATGAGGTGGACAGTGCTCAGCATGCAGTCACATTGAGTATTAGTTTCATGGGTTAATTTAGCACTGCATATTATTAATTGTGTTTCTATTTTTGTTTCTCTCCAGCAAGCATGACAATAACAAGTTTATATCCATCAGTTTCTTAGTACCCTGTTGGTTTCAGTATTAAATGGCCACAACACTTTCCTATTTTGTTTGAGTTTTCATGTGCTACTCTATTAGGAATAACAACTAAAAACAATGAATGTTTGATTTGATTTCCTTCCCAACACAAGCAACAAATATAATAAATGTCTCGCATCCTTGACTCCAGCAAAAAAATCATTGACTGACATAATGGATCTGTCTATTAATCAAGAGTGTATTACTAAACCTACAGATTGATTATTTTTAGTTATGCAGCACACAGTATTCTCCCCAGTTCTGCTCGATTGGATTGTCAGTTCATGTACTCTGGTAAATCATTATGGAAACTTTGATTATAAGAAACTAATTTGTGTTCCTGTGGGTTTATCTATGCTCCTTTATCGTGGATGCGCCTATGTGACTGTAATTATTTAGTTCCTCTGCTTCTAGGATGATCTCAGGTTTAGTAGTGATATAAAAAAGCTGTACATTTCTGCGTTTCCTCTGCTATTGTGTTGTTTCATCACTTTCTGCTCCTTATGGGCTGCCACTCTTTGACATCCTTTTTGTGCTCAAACATTTTTCGATGTTCCTTGCAGGATCCAAATGAGCTTGGTTACGTACTAAATTATTGTTGAGGATCTTAGGTAATCATTGCAGTTGAAGATTACGCCCCTTATCATCATTCTCATTTTCAAACTTGCCATTTATCAGAGGTGATTTCTCTTGCCCCTTTCATCGGTTAATTCCGTTTGTTTGGTGGACGGATTCACCACTTGAGTGGATCACTGAGGACTTCTACAATGGGCTGTGTTCTTCTTACATATGTAGGTTTTGGATGGGGTGCATTCATGCATTGTATTGGAGCAAGGACCTGCCGAGGAGGGGGATACCATGGGGAGGCGAACCTGGTAAAATAGGGGTGGAAAGTATGCTATAGGTATGTTAGCCGTGGCAAGGAATTGGTGGATTGTTTTCCATTCAGTTGTGTTCAACACTGAAAAATGGTATATCATTTTTTGTTCTTTCCAAATTAAAATATCAATCCGTAATTTTTTTGTCATTCACAAATTAAATTATCAGTGTAGAAGTCTATTTGAGCATTCATTTCCTATCCTTTTATAAACTAGAAGGCCATGCTAGGTTTCTTAGTGTGCTATTTGGAATGTTTGACCCTGAACTGGCCCTCTGTTCCAACTAACGAAAAAATGACCCTTTGTTGTGATTTTATTTTTTGTATGTAAAATGATATTTGTAAAATTTTGTATTCAGTCTGCCATTTGCCAGTGAATTAGGGCTGCATTTTAGATTAGAACCATGAAGTAACTATGATGTGCACCGCATGAAACCAGAGTGAGTATAATGAAAGACGGGCATTTGATCATGTTCTATTTAATTATCGTTTCGTCGTTCCATCCCTTCCTGAACTGACCTTACCCACAACTCTTACCTTTTCATTTCATTTTATCAAGGAAAGACTGTGGGGTTTGTGTATCCTTATCCAGGACATTGTGAAGGCTTCTGATGCAGTTTACAAGAAGCAATTGGTGAGCTAATTCAGAGGTTAGGCAACACTTGTCATGATTTTTTATTTCTGAAGCCACATTAGCAAGCATCATCAATATAACTAAATGTTTGCTGGCTTCCGTAATTGCCTACATCAATGTAATCTTCCACACTGAAAACACTCATTTGAGATTTGCAAGAAGCCTGCATACTACTTACTGTTGATGCATTAACATTGCATCCTTCAGAATTAGCAAGCAGGGCATAATGTTAGGTGTCTGTTTGTGGAATTGCTGAAAATAATTGGTCTATTTAATCCATGAGAAATAGGAAGATTCTCTAAGCTACATGAGTTACTCTTTAGCGACATTTCGTATCGGCAGTGTGCTACTTGCTATACTAGCTAAGCTTAATTTTCTTCTTCTTGTGAACATGTAGATAAGTGAAATGATAATAAGAAGGTTAAATAATGTTGTTCAATCTTTCCGTCAAGCAACCTGTTTGGCCCCAAATGCCTAGACCATGATACTACATGATACTAATCAGTATCATCCTGAAACCTGAATCTCACAGATTCCTTCATTGATAGACAATTAGGGTTAATTCCACACTGATTGACGTCCCAGCATAGGCGATAGTCCCCCCGTGTCGCCTCCCCGAGCGAGGCGACCGGGGGTTCCTTTCCCCGCCCCCCAGCGTCTTCCCTACCCTAACCCTACTTCCACCGCCGCCGACCTGCGCCACCAGCCCGTGTGGTGTCGGCGGTGGCGGCGGCCTCGTCCTTCCCCGCGCGCGGTGCCCTGGCTCGGGTGGGGGTGTCCCGCGGTGGTGCTCCAGCTCCGGCGGCACGGCTCCGGGTGGCCCGGGGGCGGCGGCGCGGGCACTTGGCGACAACCTGGCGCGGTGGATGGTGGCGGCGCCCTCCCGGACCAGATCTAGGCCCTTTTGGGCCCCATTTGGGTCTGGGCCGCCCTGGCTTGATCTCGCCTGCGGCGGCTCCGGCGGGGGTCGAGGAGGTGCGGCTTCTGCGGGGGGTTTTGGAGACGGCGGCGTGCCTACAGCAGCGCGGAGACGGGCATTTCATGAGCCGCTTTTGGGCTCGGCCGGGCCTCGAGGGCCCGGTGTGCTCCTCTCGCCGCGTCCAGTCAGTGACTGCCGATGGCGGTGGAGGTTGTCTCCTCTTGCATGGCTGCTGTCGCTGCCGCTCCCCATTCCCGGCTGCTCCCCCTCGGCCTCGTCGGTCTCGCTTCGTTGACCATGGTGAGGCGGCGGTGATGTTGGCAAGACCGTGGTGGCGCATGTTGGTGGACGGCATCAGTGGTGGAGCGCATCGGACCATTCAGGGATGTGGGTGTTTGGTGGACGGGAGAAATCCCTGCCGGCTTGTCGGCACCGACGCGGTGATGCCCGTGGGCGCCACCGTTCCTTCCTAAAGGGCATCGGGTATTCCCCTTCCCCACTCCCGTCCGCGTATCGGGGAAAACCCTAGGACTTGTCCGGGCAGTAGCGTCATTGTTGTCGTGTTCCTTCTTGAAGGTGTTGCTTGGTAAGCGGAGGTTCAAGGTGCTAGGAGCGAGGTGGTAAATCCCTGGTGGGCATAGCGGTTGCGGGTCATCATCATTTTCGTCGATCCGATGCTGTCGACATTATTTTCTCTCTTCTTTCTCTTTTGTTTCTTTTGGGCGTGCTTGTGCTGTTTGCCCCAGCATTGGACTCTTGGTTGTATCGGGTTGTTGCTATATCTATATAGCGGGGCGAAAGCCTATTTCGTAAGATTCTTTCATGAATTCAAGACTTGGCAAACCACTCCCATTACAAGGTTCCATAACACATGCTGGATTTGTATGTCAAGATATCTGAAGGGCAAAAGCTTAGTACATTTATTCTGTTTTTTTAATAAATCTCCCTCTTGGAATGAGCTACAACTACTAACGAGTTATTCTTCTCATATCTGTAAGAACACATTTCTATATATGGCTTCTATTAAGGCGACTTGATTGAGTACCGGCGAATTACCTTCAAAATGATTAAAGGAATGCGGAGATGGGCCTTCTTGAGTTTTGACCATGCCTAATAATACTTCTGAATTATGGCTACTCTCCATGCAGTTTGGTCCGGTTATTTCACCAACTACTATGTGCTGGAAGTTATATTGTTACTTAATAGAGGCTACCCATTCTAAACTTCTTTTTGACTGTGTTGTCAGATTAGTACATCCAATGGAACCTGACATTAATAATAAATTCCCTACAATGACAGTGTGCTTTATATGAAAAGGGTTGAATATAATTACCAAAGTTTGATGGACGTCACGTGGCATGCCAGTCATGCATATGGAGAGCACAAATGCAAATGTTCGTATTGTATTGACGATGCTCCCTTTTGAAATTAACATGCTTTGCCAATTATTTTGGACATTATGTATTAGCTTATTATTTGTCAGCCTATAGGTTTTATATGAGTGAAAACTAAATATCACAGTTCTAAGACTGTTCTTGCCAACCCCTCCATATCAACTAGGTATGCAATGCATTATACTCCCTCCGTTCCTAAATATTTGTCTTTTTAGAGATTTCAACAAGTGAGTACATACGGAGCAAAATAAGTGAAACTACACTCTAAAATATATGTATATACATCCGTATGTGGTAGTCCATTTGAAATCTCTAAAAAGACAAATATTTAGGAACGGAGGGAGTATAAGATATTTTTTTTGTTTTTCCTTGTCTGCATTTTTAATTATGGTTATTACTCTTTGGAATAATCAACAGTTTAATCTGTACTATTAAAGGAGAGCATGTAGGTCGTTTTGTTTCGGGGAGGGTGAGGCGCAGCCTCGTGAATGAGTGGAGAAGACAGTGTGCTCTGGTCCTCCTCCAAGCCCGCCGGCGACTTGTCGATTTATTGCTCTTCCCTTACAAGGTATGATATTCTTCTTCCCTTCGTGGGGGTGTCCTCTTGCAAACATGCAGTTCTTGATTTGGTTGACGAAAGTAGTCTAGGATTTGACTAATTCTCTTTGAAAATGGATTATATTAGTTTGATTAGGTAAATATCTTCCCTGACAAGATCAAGTCAATTTCCCCAGCCTGTGATTTTTGTTTGATTTCTTGAATTTAGCCAAGCGCCTTTGCCATGTGCCCCTAATTCCCCATCATTCTTTTTGTCCAAGCTTGTCAGAAGTTGAAATTCCTTTCGGCATAGATCCCAACACCTTGGTAATACTTGAATTTGTCCTTGCATCTTCAATAAATCAAGCACTGGATCCACTAAATCTATTCAAGAGTTAAAATACTTTGTTCTTATATTTTTCAGTGAGATTTCTTAGCTGCTCGATCGCCTGATTTTTTGTACTTTTTTTCAATAATATGAAACAATCTTTTTTATAACTTATTATAACCGTGATTGGGAGTATCTGCCCCTGCGTATGTACTCTTAGTGATCTTGTAGGGTTGGGATATTACGTTGCGTATGTCTTTTGCTGCAGTAGTTCCTAATGGTAACATGTATGGTTCCAAATGCCTAATTTCATATGTAACAGTTTTCCACACAATTGTGTAACGCAATCAAGTTTCTGGTTGCAGCATCTTGGAACATTAATTTTAAGGAACAAAATCCTCCATGTTTTGTCTTTAATTAAGGGATAATAACAATGGAAATGCCCCGTTAGACGACCTATCATTTGATAGGTAGCACCTGCATAAAAAGGCGTCCAGGTGTTATCTAGAATCCTAGATAGAAACTGCATAAAAAGGCGTTCAGGTGTTATCTATCGTTTGTAATGGAGTGCATGATAAAGTTGTTCTATATTTTTAAACCACTTCCTTTTATTTTGTGTATCAGGTGAGTTAGTCTACGTCGTTGAATTGCATTTTTTTAATCTAAATATACATTGCAAGTAAAGTAAAGTTCAATTTTCTACACATGAAATCTGACATGTATTATGTTATATATGCACCAAGTAAATTTTTTAAAGCCCGTGGCAACGCACGGGCGTTCTATTAGTGTGAGTAATGGACAAAAATTCTAGTGCGTGTAACAGCTTGGTGGTCACATATTGCCAAGTTCCAGTCTCCTGTAGCTACTCAGTGCTCTGCTTCTATAGTATTATTGTTTGTCATGCTCCACAAAGCCCGTCCCTTGATCCCTGTCTCTCTGTAATGCCTGTACTAGCAGCTAGTTAATGCTACTTAGTGCTCTGCTTCTATAGTATTATTATTTGTAATGCTTCTGCATCACCGTGGCAAGCTGCCGCTGGAGACGGTCACCCTTGATCCCTGTCTCTCTGCAATGCCTGTACTAGCAGCTAGTTAATGTCAGACCGTGTCCATGTCCAGCCGCAGAAGGAAAGCCTTTTTGGCGTCACTGGATGAGGAAGGTTTGGTGGTAAGATGAGGTGAGGAAGAAACTGAATATGTAGATAAATATAGTTTTCCTTCGCTGTTGTAGATTTGAATTCGATGGTGGCATCTTTCATGAGCTGTTTTAGCAATCGAATGATGTTGTTTTGATATCTGTAGATAGAACTGACTTTGTGTCCATTCGAGAAGTACATTTTCTTGCTGAAGCATCACCAACGGCCAGAAGCCCTGCCCACCTGAATTTTCATTAACCATCAACCAAAACAACCAGGAATCGGTTTTTTTTACATCTGTGCAGAGGGGCAGCAACGCTTGAGGGAGACGTTGATGTCTACTACACAACCTTCTTCTTGTAGGCGTTGTTGGGCCTCCAAATGCAGAGGTTTGTAGGACAGTAGCAAATTTCCTCAAGTGGATGACCTAAGTTTATCAATCCGTGGGAGGCGTAGGATGAAGATGGTCTCTCTCAAGCAACCCTGCAACCAAATAACAAAGAGTCTCTTGTGTCCCCAACACATCCAATACAATGGTAAATTGTATAGGTGTACTAGTTCGGCGAAGAGATGGTGATACAAGTGCAATATAGATGGTAGATATAGGTTTTGTAAACCGAAAATATAAAAACAACAAGGTAACAAGCGATAAAAGTGAGCGTAAACGGTATTGCAATGATAGGAAACAAGACCTAGGGTTCATACTTTCACTAGTGCAAGTTCTCTCAACAATAATAACATAATTGGATCATATAACTATCCCTCAACATGCAACAAAGAGTCACTCCAAAGTCACTAATAGCGGAGAACAAACGAAGGGATTATGGTAGGGTACGAAACCACCTCAAAGTTATTCTTTCCAATCAATCCATTGGGATATTCATATAAGTGTCACAAACAGCCCTAGAGTTCGTACTAGAATAACATCTTAAGACACAAATCAACCAAAACCCTAATGTCACCTAGATACTCCATTGTCACCTCAAGTATCTGTGGGCATGATTATACGATATGCATCACACAATCTCAATTCATCCATTCAAACCAACACATAGAACCTCAAAGAGTGCCCCAAAGTTTCTACCGGAGAATCACGACGAAAACGTGTGCCAACCCCTATGCATAGGTTCATGGGCAGAACCCGCAAGTTGATCACCAAAACATACATCAAGTGAATCATGTGATATCCCATTGTCACCACAGATACGCACGGCAAGACATACATCAAGTGTTCTCAAATCTTCAAAGACTTAATTCGATAAGATTACTTCAAAGGGAAAACTCAATCCATTACAAGAGAGAAGAGGGGGAGAAGAAACATAAGATCCAACTATAATAGCAAAGCTCGCGATACATCAAGATCGTGCCAAATCAAGAACACGAGAGAGAGATAGAGAGAGAGAGAGATCAAACACATAGCTACTGGTACATACCCTTAACCCCGAGGGTGAACTACTCCCTCCTCGTCATGGAGAGCGTCGGGATGATGAAGATGGCCACCGGTGAGGGTTCCCCCCTCCGGCAGGGTGCCGGAACAGGGTCCCGATTGACTTTTGGTGGCTACAGAGGCTTGCAGCGGCGGAACTCCCGATTTAATCTCTGTTCTGGAAGTTTTAGGGTACGTAGGTATATATGGATGCAGGGAGTACGTCGGTGGAGCTTCGGGGGGCCCACGAGGCAGGGGGCGCGCCCTAGGGGGGTGGGCGCCCCCCCCCCCCCACCCTCGTGAGCACCTCCCTTGGCTCCTAACGTGGGGTCCAAGTCCATCCGGTAGCTTTCCATCCAAAAATAATTTTTCCAGTTGATTTCGTTTCGTTTCGACTCCGTTTAATATTCCTTTTCTTCAAAACACTGAAATAGGCAAAAAAAACCCAGCAATTCTGGGCTGGGCCTCCGGTTAATAGGTTAGTCCCAAAAATAATATAAAAGTGGATAATAAATCCCAATATTGTCTAAAACAGTAGATAATATAGCATGGAGCAATCAAAAATTATGGATACGTTGGAGACGTATCAAGCATCCCCAAGCTTAATTCCTGCTCGTCCTCGAGTAGGTAAATGATAAAAAAAGATAATTTTTGATGTGGAATGCTAGTTGGCATAATTTCAATGTAATTCTTCTTAATTATGGTACGAATATTCAGATCCGAATGATTCAAGACAAAAGTTCATATTGACATAAAAATAATAATACTTCAAGCATACTAACAAAGCAATTATGTCTTCTCAAAATAACATGGCCAAAGAAAGTTATCCCTATAAAATCATATAGTCTGGCTATGCTCTATCTTCACTACACAAAGTATTTAAATCATGCACAACCCCGATGACAAGCCAAGCAATTGTTTCATACTTTTGACATTCTCAAAATTTTCAATCTTCACGCAATACATGAGCGTGAGCTATGGATATAGCACTATATGTGGAATATGGTGATTGTGGAGAAGACAAAAAGGGAGAAGATAGTCTCACATAACTTGGCGTATCAACGGGCTATGGAGATGCCCATCAATAGATATCAATGTGAGTGAGTAGGGATTGCCATGCAACGGATGCACTAGAGCTATAAGTGTTTGAAAGCTTAACAAAAGAAATTAAGTGGGTGTGCATCCAACTCGCTTGCTCACGAAGACCTAGGGCATTTTGAGGAAGCCCATCATTGGAATATACAAGCCAAATTCTATAATAAAAAATCCCACTAGTATATGAAAGTGATATCATAGGAGACTCTTTATCATGAAGATCATGGTGCTACTTTGAAGCACAAGTGCGGTAAAAGGATAGTAGTATTGCCCCTTCTCTCTTTTTCTCTCATTTTTTCGGGCCTTTTCTCTTTTTTAGGCCTCTTTTTTCTTTTTTTTTCTTTTTTTTCGTTCGGAGTCTCATCCCGACTTGTGGGGGAATCATAGTCTCCATCATCCTTTCCTCACTGGGACAATGATCTAATAATGATGATCATCACACTTTTATTTTTCTTACAACTCAAGAATTACAACTCAATACTTAGAACAACAATATGACTCTATATGAATGCCTCCGGCGGTGTGCCGGGATATGCAATGAATCAAAAGTGACATGTATGAAAGAATTATGAATAGTGGCTTTGCCACAAATACGATGTCAACTACATGATCATGCTAGCAATATGACAATGATGGAGCGTGTCATAATAAATGAAACGGTGGAAAGTTGCATGGCAATATATCTCGGAATGGCTATGAAAATGCCATGATAGGTAGGTCTGGTGGCTGTTTTCAGGAAGGTATATGGTGGGTGTATGATAACGGCGAAAAGTGCGCGGTATTAGAGAGGTTAGCAATGGTGGAAGGAAGGAAAGTGTGTATAATCCATGGACTCAACATTAGTCATAAAGAACTCATATACTCATTGCAAAAATCTAGAAGTTATCAAAGCAAAGTATTACGCGCATGCTTCTAGGGGGATAGATTAGTAGGAAAAGACCATCGCTCGTTCCCGGCCGCCACTCATAAGGAAGACAATCAATAAATAAATCATGCTTCGACTTCATCACATAACTGTTCACCATACGTGCATGCTACGGAAATCACAAACTTTAACACAAGTATTTCTCAAATTCACAACTACTCAACTAGCATGACTCTAATATCACCATCTTCATATCTCAAAACAATTATCAAGCATTGAACTTTTCTTAGTATTCAACACACTCATAAGAATTCTACAAATCTTGTATGCTTAGCATATTAGGATTATTTAAGCAAATTACCATGATATTTAAGACTCTCAAAATAATATAAGTGAAGCATGAGAGTTCATCTATTTCTTCAAAATAAAACTACCACCATGCTCTAAAAGATATAAATGAAGCACTAGAGCAAACAACAAACTACTCCGAAAGATATAAGTGAAGATCAATGAGTAGTCGAATAATTATGCAACTATGTGAAGACTCCCTAACATTTAAGAATTTCAGATCTTGGTATTTTATTTAAACAGCAAGCAAAACTAACGGAAATAAAATGACGCTCCAAGCAAAACACATATCATGTGGTGAATAAAAATATAGCTCCAAGTAAAGTTACCGATGAACGAAGACGAAAGAGGGGATGCCTTCCGGGGCATCCCCAAGCTTAGACTCTTGCCATTCCTTATTCCATAGTCCATCGAATCATTACCCAAAACTTGAAAACTTCACAACACAAAACTTAACAGAAAACTCGTAAGCTCCGTTAGTGAAAGAAAACAAAACATCACTTCAACGTACTGTAATGAACTCATTCTTTATTTATATTGGTGTTAAACCTACTGTATTCCAACTTCTTTATGGTTTATAAACTATTTTACTAGCCATAGATTCATCAAAATAAGCAAGCAACACAATGAAAACAGAATATGTCAAAAACATAACAGTCTGTAGTAATCTATAACTAACGCAAACTTATGGAACTCCAAAAATTCTAAAATAAATTGGTGGACCTGAGGAATTTGTCTAGTAATCATCTGCAAAAAGAATCAACTAAATAGCGCTCTCCAGTAAAACGTTTTAGCTAATCTCGTGAGCGCTAAAGTTTCTATTTTTTACAGCATGATCATAAAGACTTCACTCAAGTCTTCCCAAAGGTTCTACTTGGCACAAACACTAATTGAAACACAAAACCACATCTAAACAGAAGCTAGATGGATTATTTATTCCTAAACAGAACTAAAAAGCAAGAAACTAAAATAAAGATGGGTTGCCTCCCAACCAGCGCTATCGTTTAACGCCCGTAGCTAGGCATGATGATTTCAATGATGCTCACAAAAAGATAAGAATTGAAATATAAAGGGAGCATCATGAAGAATATGACTAGCACATTTAAGTCTAACCCACTTCCTATGCATAGGGATTTTGTGAGCAAACAACTTATGGGAACAAGAATCAACTTGCATAGGAAGGTAAAACAAGCATAACTTCAAGATTTTAAGCACATAGAGAGAAAACTTGATATTATTGCAATATGTAGAAGCATATGATCCTCTTTCATAATAATTTTCAGTAGAATCATGAATGAATTCAACAATATAGCCAGCACCTAAAGCATCCTTTTCATGATCTATTAGCATAGAAATTTTATTACTCTCCACATAAGCAAATTTCTTCTCATTCGGAATAGTGGGAGTATTATAAGAGACTTGAATACTATAAATTGTTTCCACATTAAAAGAGTAATGTTCAGAAAAAGGGTAATCATAATCATGACAAGTTTTATAAATATAATCATCACTATTTTTTATAGCATAAGTTTCATCACAATAATCATCATAGGTAGCAACTTTGTTCTCATCATAATCGATTGAAACCTCTTCTGAAATAGTCGATACATCACTAAATAAAGTCATGACCTCTCCAAATCCACTTTCATAAATATTATAAGATTCAACATACTCCAAAATAGTGGGATCATTACTTCCTAAAGTTGACACTCTTCCAAATCCACTTTCATCAATATAATCATCATAGGTAGAAGGCATGCTATCATCATAACAACTTTGCATATCAAAACTTGAGAGGCTAAAAATATCATCATTATTAAACGTAGCATCCCCAAGCTTGGGACAAACATTAATAGCAGCAAATATATTCTCAAAAACATCATCTTCATCAAACATAGCTTCCCCAAGCTTGGGCCTTTTCATATCATAAGCATAATCACTCTCATCATTAATAGTATGGATAACACCAATAGTATAGCAATTATTATATTCTTCCAAGCAAGTGCCAAAAAGATTTTCAAGATCATAAGGAGTATCATTATCTTCCCAATCATAATCATCACAACAAGCAATAGGCATAACTAGATCATCATCAAATGCATCATCTCCCACAATTATTTTTGATTCATTTTCATGAGGCACAACAATAATAGGAGCAATCTTATTTAGGAGAGATACCATTTTACCTCTCTTCCTTTTTCTTTTCTTCTTCTTCACCACATCATGTGTGGGTTCAATCCTCCTTTTGGAGCTCCTTAATAATGAGATTGGTTGAATAGAAGGCTCCTTCTCGTTACCTGATTTATCATAAGAAATAATAGGAGGATATTGGGAAGTCTCTTCCCTTTCATTAGCATTCTCTTATTCTTCTATTTTTTTCTTTTCTTTATGTAATTGTCAATGTAAGGATTTTTAATGCAATTCACCGTACAATACATATAAATCTTCTCTAGATCAAAATCAAGAATTTTATCAAGATTAAATTTTGGAATACCCTCAGTTATACGTTTCATTTATTTATAACCCAAAAGAAGGCTAAGTTCTTTATGATGCTCAAGGGTAATCAAATTATCACAATATTTGGACACGACTTGATCATAAAACAAATAGCATTGGAGCTTTAAATGACCATGTTCATTGCAAAGTTCACAAGGGGCGCGAAAAATATTGAATCTTTCAGCGCAATCATCAAGACTTTCTTGCAACAATTTAGTTTCTAAGTACTTATGCCTCTTGCAATATCTATCTTCCCTATTTGGTGTGTACTTGCAAACCCAATCCACTCCACAAAAATTGACATGTTTATAGGAGACATTTTCGTCATAACTAGTGCAATCATCATTAGTACCGTACATTCAAGGAGTTCATACTAACAACATTGCAATCATGCTCATCATTCAAAGGTTTAGTGCCAAACATTTTAATGCATTCTTCTTCTAACACTTTGGCACAATTTTCTTTTCCATCATACTCACGAAAGATATTAAAAAGGTGAAGCATATGAGACAAACTCAATTCCATTTTTTTGTAGTTTTCTTTTATAAACTACACTAGTGCTAAAACAAGAAACAAAAAGATTCGATCGCAAGATCTAAAGATATACCTTCAAGCACTAACCTCCCCGACAACGGCGCCAGAAAAGAGCTTGATGTCTACTACACACCCTTCTTCTTGTAGGCGTTGTTGGGCCTCCAAGTGCAGAGGTTTGTAGGACAGTAGCAAATTTCCCTCAAGTGGATGACCTAAGGTTTATCAATCTGTGGGAGGCGTAGGATGAAGATGGTCTCTCTCAAGCAACCCTGCAACCAAATAACAAAAAGTCTCTTGTGTCCCCAACACACCCAATACAATGGTAAATTGTATAGGTGCACTAGTTCGGCGAAGAGATGGTGATACAAGTGCAATATGGATGGTAGATATAGGTTTTTGTAAACTGAAAATATAAAAACAACAAGGTAACAAGCAATAAAAGTGAGCGTAAATGGTATTGCAATGGTAGGAAACAAGGCCTAGGGTTCATACTTTCACTAGTGCAAGTTCTCTCAACAATAATAACATAATTGGATCATATAACTATCCCTCAACATGCAACAAAGAGTCACTCCAAAGTCACTAATAGCGGAGAACAAACGAAGGGATTATGGTAGGGTACGAAACCACCTCAAAGTTATTCTTTCCAATCAATCCATTGGGATATTCATATAAGTGTCACAAACAGCCCTAGAGTTCGTACTAGAATAACATCTTAAGACACAAATCAACCAAAACCCTAATGTCACCTAGATACTCCATTTTCACCTCAAGTATCTGTGGGCATGATTATACGATATGCATCACACAATCTTAATTCATCCATTCAAACCAACACATAGAACCTCAAAGAGTGCCCCAAAGTTTCTACCGGAGAATCATGACGAAAACGTGTGCCAACCCCTATGCATAGGTTCATGGGCAGAACCCGCAAGTTGATCACCAAAACATACATCAAGTGAATCATGTGATATTCCATTGTCACCACAGATACGCACGGCAAGACATACATCAAGTGTTCTCAAATCTTCAAAGACTTAATCCGATAAGATTACTTCAAAGGGAAAACTCAATCCATTACAAGAGAGAAGAGGGGGAGAAGAAACATAAGATCCAACTATAATAGCAAAGCTCGCGATATATCAAGATCGTGCCAAATCAAGAACACGAGAGAGAGAGAGAGAGAGATCAAACACATAGCTACTGGTACATACCCTCAACCCCGAGGGTGAACTACTCCCTCCTCGTCATGGAGAGCGCCGGGATGATGAAGATGGCCACCGGTGAGGGTTCCCCCCTCCGGCAGGGTGCCGGAACAGGGTCCCGATTGACTTTTGGTGGCTACAGAGGCTTGCAGCGGCGGAACTCCCGATCTAATCTCTATTCTGAAAGTTTTAGGGTACATAGGTATATATGGGTGCAGGGAGTGCGTCGGTGGAGCTTCGAGGGCCCCACGAGGCAGGGGGGCGTGCCCTAGGGGGGTGGGCGCTCCCCCCACCCTCGTGAGCACCTCCCTTGGCTCCTGACGTGGGGTCCAAGTCCATCCGGTAGCTTTCCTTCCAAAAATAACTTCTCCAGTTGATTTCGTTTCGTTTCGACTCCGTTTGATATTCCTTTTCTTCGAAACACTGAAATAGGCAAAAACAGCAATTCTGGGTTGGGCCTCCGGTTAATAGGTTAGTCCCAAAAATAATATAAAAGTGGATAATAAAGACCAATATTGTCTAAAACAGTAGGTAATATAGCATGGAGCAATCAAAAATTATAGATATGTTGGAGACGTATCAGACGTCTGCAGAAATGTTGTCGACCATGTCGAGCGGGGGGAGACTTTGATCACGGAAGACCTTGGCGTTCTGGCTCTTCCAAACATTCCAGAGGACAGTAGTGCAGGCAGTAAAGCACAGGCAAGGCGGTTCAGGGAACCGGGCGGTCCGGGAGGAACACAGGGCTTCAACCAAGGGGGAAGCCGGAGACCAGGAGCCTAGATGGCACGAGCGTGCACGCAATTGAACAACAGGTGCTCCAAGGTCTCGTATTTGCCACAGAACAGACATGCAGCACTGTCGATGACGTGTCTTCGGAGAAGCAGAGCGGCGCACGGGAGACACCGGCGATGATAGAGCCAAAGGAAGAATATGCACTTCTGTGAGGCATAGCTGCGCCAGATTTGTGCTCAACCAATCACCAGACTGAGACATTCCAGCAGTTTCCTTTCTTCGAAGGATTTGGTTCTGGCAAATCTGTTGTACCATTCAAAATTCAGTTGATGGTCCTCCTTCACAATTTAGGCTAATCTCAATCCTGTTTCCCTCTGTTGTTCCAACATGTATCTCGTGAACATTTGTTGTGTTCTCACCCAACCAAACACAGTGTGTCTATTCACTCTCTTCATAGCTATACTTCCTAGGAGAGGGGTCGATAACTAAACATGCAAGTTAAATGGTCACATGCATGATTCTCTAGTGTGCTCATGTGGTACAATACAATACAAATGATGTGATAAATGTTTCCTGGATGGCTTGCTCACACCTATCCCATGATTTTGTAGTGCACTTCGCTTTCATCACAAGAGATGTATGAGAGTCCTACCCCTATATATACTAGTAAGGTACACGTGCATTGCACGCATGAGATTTGGCAACCAAATTATGAATAAATACAACATTATAGCATGTAAGCTTTGAGTCATATATGCATGATGTAGATGTTCGTTTAAATACTTATAGTTCATCTCATTCAAAATCATTTAGTTTTCATAAAAAAAGCTAATCTATTTTAAGATTCATGGAATTGTGCGTTGTAAAGCATAAAGTAAAAACAACTAATGGCAATTCATGTAGAAAAATATTTGGGCAATTATGATACAGAAGATTCTAGAACAAAGGAGAAGTGCTTGTGTTTTGAGGTTTGTGCATTATGCTTAAGTTCAACCATGGAGTCTTCTAGATTGTACATGTGGCAAAATCTGGTGGAACGTAGATGATATCCAACGGCCAGTAGTGCTCGGATTTGCCATCTCTGCCCCGTCGGATTGGCTTCATCCAACGACCATCTTTCAAAGTTATTCGCACACTATATAGGGGTATAGATACCTTCCGCCCTAGGATACCGAATTAAGTGTGGGGGATATGAATCCGAATTTTTGTATCCCTTTATCCAGCTTCACATCATGTGATATATTGGAGGAAAACAAAATTATCATGGTAACATTTACTTACTGTAAATCTGTATTGATTCGTGATATTGAAGATAGTGTAGCTTTCTCAGTGTTTCCAATTACTGTCCTCTTAAATACTCACATCAAAAAGCTTTTCGTAATTCCAGATCCCATCGAAGGTCTCTTCCGCTGCCTGGCCTCAAGAGCAGATTGTTCCACAGGTTAATTTATGTCATTTCACAATTCCTATGCTTACTGTTTCATGTTTTTCCATCATATCTAAAGCTTGCGCAATAATTTGCAGGACTGGCAACTGAGGGACATTATTTTGGTGACAAATCATTAGATATGATGATCTGAAAGCATGGTCATTCTCCTTTTTGAAGAAAAGAAATGGTACTCTGAATGCCGAGCAACATTAGAGGTAGAAGAGAGGTTACTTTCTCAATTAGAGAGGAGGATCAAAGTATTTTTGTTTCTCAAGCACCGACCGATCCTAATGCAACAAAAGAGAAACATACGCACTCTACATGTTCTAGCTGGGCATGTGCCTCCGCAACATTATAATTCACGGCAGTAGATATGTTCTGACATTACTTGTGGTATGTGCAGCAACGGACTTCAAACCATTGAAACCAAAGACGACATGGAAATAAATACCAAGACTAATCCGTGAGCACAGGCGGGCCAACCACAATTGAAGGTTATTAAGCTTTTATTCCACGGAAAAGCTCGGGAAGGTAGGAAGCTCCTACAGTTCACACAGTAGGGCAATAGCACTGTATCCTGTTAAAGGAGGAGAACAGGGCGAAAAAACACATGGAGAGTGCATATGCGTTTTGCTTGTGTCAGATAATGTACCACTAGGTTATGGCATTATTGCCATCAATTAACTTTGCTGAACTTTCACCTGTAACTTTTTCAGTTATTTTTTATGTGAGTGAATTTATCTCCCAGAACGGTTGTGAGCATGAACACTTGTGGGTTATATGATGTATGTGTTGTTATTAGTTTCAGGGAGTGCAGCAGATGTAAGCTTGTTCCTGCAGTTTGGCTCCCCTGTCACGGTGCACGTTTTCCTGTGTAGTAGGTGTTACTTGAAAGGAGATGGCTGTGGGAGATGCGCAGCGCAGTTAGTGATGTTCACTTTTGCATTGGCAAGCTTTTTGGCCGCACAAAGAAAGCCTTTTGGCCATCTTTCATGAGCTGGCCATCTTTCACGATCTTAGTGCAGTTTTGCTTGGTTGTTCTAGATATTGAATTGAATGCAGACCTCTTTCATGAGCTGTTTTAGCAATGGAATGTTGCTGTTTAGAACTGATTTTTATTTATTTTTGCACTCTGAGTAATGCAGCAGTAGAACTTACTGATGGTGCGGCTGAGATATGTAATCTGATTACTTGTGGCCAGGCGAGTTCAGGCTTCAGTCGATGGTTTGCATACAGAAACTTAGCAGGGGTAAACGGCTTCCTTTCTCAAGGATTACTTTCGGTACTTGCTATCCTTGCGGCCTCTTGGTCACTAGTCAGTGTGCTCTGCTTCTATATCATTGTTTGTAATGCTCCAGAAAGACCCTAATGCTCCAGAAAGACCCTGTCGCGGGCTGCCATGGGAAGCTGCCGCCGGTGACCATCGACACGGATAGCCATGTTTCCTGTACTAGCGGCTAGTTAACGTCAGTTTGTAACCTGTTTGTTCAGTTATTGACCTGGAGCACCTCCTGCTCTGTTGGTAGCTGTTTACTTCTGTAGCTGTGTTAACCAGCAACTTCTGTATAACAGATCAAACTGCATGCATGTGCATGTTGTTTTGCATGTCATGAGTTGATTGTTTGTGGCAAAACAGTAGTAGCCAGTTGCATGCTAATATGATTGGTTCTTAAACCATGCTGCTCTGCCAAATGCATGTCCAAATTAAGTCATTTGTGCTCCTACTCTTACAGTAGGCAAATCACAATCCTATCCCCATGTGTACAAGCTATTATTGGACATGTCTCTGTACACGCATGCTTGGGTCGGTGGAATTAACTTTAGTTAATATCTCAAGTAAGAATTTAGCCAGTTGTTTTCTTCTTTTTTAGAACATGTTACAATGTTCTTCTTGCATGCCTATTACTTATATTTCAGCATGCTCTGCTCTCATGCTTGTGCATTGGCTAGCTTAGCTTGGCACATGTTGTGCGCTAGATTAATATCCCTTTGCTAGTTTCGAAATTAATCATGTTATCAATTACATTGTCATACATCAATGTCTGAAATTATTCATGCTACTTAAGTTTGGTTACTCTTCTGGACAAGCGAACTCGGTGCTAGGTTCAGAATCCGGCTTCCGTGAGTGACGATTTGGTGCATTCACAATCTGGCTTCAGTCGATGGTTTGCATGCCGGAATTAAGCAGCAGTGCTCTTCTTCTCAAGGATTTAGTTTCTAGTGTTTTTCTTATGTTTATTTACAGAACAGCCTCCTGTAGTCGGTCAGTCAGTGCTCTGCTTCTATAGCCCTGTTTCTCTGCTACGTCTGAACTAGCGGTTCTATAGCCCTGTTTCTCTGCTTTATATGCCCCTTTTGTACTAGCAGCTACTTAACATCAGGCCGTGACCTGTTTGTTCAATTAATTGACCTGAAGCACCAGCACTGTCAGCTGCTGTTTAACCACTTTTTCTAGCCTGTTTAGGTATCAACTTCTATAGAGTAGATCACATTTGCATGCATGTGAATACTACTTAGCTTACTAGCATGATAGACTGGATTAATATTGCTTTGGGTAATCTCAAAATTATTCATGCTATTAGTTATAAGTATGTCATCGATGTCTGAAATACACCTGATCCGTTTGGTGTGTATGGAATGTTTGTCCTTATGATGCAGGAAAGGGAAATCGTGTTTGCTTCAGATTATTTTAATAGGAGGAAAACCGGACAAATACCGCATGGAAAGGAAAAAAATGTGTTTGCTTCAGATAATGTACTAAGTTTTGTCATGATTATTGTCGGCTTTGGTGAACTCTGAACTTTATCTTGTTCAGCTATTATACAATGTGGGTGTATTATCTCCTTTCCCATCCCCCAAATTTGTACAAGTTGGGATACTCAGTCACATTTGTGAGTCACCTAGCTTTGAGGGTCGTTAACTTGTCCGAATACCTACCCTACGATTTTTACACTCCGATTCTATTTGCTTGGGTAGTTTTTGGGCTTAGTACAGATTGAAATACTGAGATTTGTGAAACTTTTGGTTCTGTCTGTAGCAAAGTTATGGTGTTCTTATGTTTCTTTACGGCCTCCTGTATTCAGTCAGTCCACTGCTTTCGTATGTTGCTCTAGAGTTGTGAAAGCTTATCCACGAAAGGGTCGTTAATAAATCTGTAGCCCATGTTTGCTAACAACCAAAACAAACTGTTGGTTGGTTGGGAAGGTAAGTCTTCTTGGTGTTGTGCCATCACATGGTTATTTATTGTCCTTAAGTGAATTGAGTTCCTAACCATAGCCTTGTTTTTCTCTGTTTTATTACTTGAAGCAAATGGAGCATGAACTCTTCTTGTTCAGAGAAAGGCCGCTCGAGAAGCCAGGGAACGCCAGCAATTCATTATCCATGAGTAAACAAGGTGGAAACCAGGTAGAAAGGGAATGCATTTTGTTTGCTTCAAATAGTTAGTGTACTAGGTGATTGTTATGTGCTTTTGTTGAAATTTGAGCTGTGTTCAGATATACTTGCAATGTGAATTAGTTTGTCTCCTTGAACATTTTCCATATTTGGTAGAAGTTGGGATGCTCACTTTGTGAGCTATATATCTAGTTCCATCTAGCGTTTGTTACTTAGTTGAGAGGTTCGACCGTATAACTTGTTCAGATACTTGTTTTTAACTGTAATAAAAAAATGACTTCCTGGAGTATTTTGAGAGCTATGTCATGTGTAGATGGGATGAGCTGCTAGTCTCGGTGATTGGGGAGAAACCACAAACAGCAAGTAGGGTTCATGGGTTTAGCTTCCTAAGGAGTTCATCCAGCGGATGAGGTAGCAATGGCTTGAGCTATACAACTCTTCGAATGATTTTCGGAGATACAGTTATTTGTACATCCAAGGAGATAGTAATAGTTTCAGCTGCAACTTGGATTTAACTTATGATTGTCCGTATTTGTATCATTTCTTCTAGCAATGGTGATCTTCAATATGTATTAGCGTCGTGATAGTATAGATAATCTTTTTGCCAGGGAAATATGCTAAGCTCCGAATGTTCTATATTTTCATTTACTAAAAAGATGTCAGGTCAGACTTTCATTGCGTAAGCAGACCATTCTTTTTATGAAAGTAAATCAACTTGTCGAAGTTTAGATGTTCTTGCCATGACTATATGTAGTCTTCATCATACAAATGCTCTTGCTGAACTACTCAATCTAAAATTTCCCACTATGAAAGATTAATTATTTTCACTTGTATAGAATTACAGGTCATAGATTATGCAGTATCCGCACATGATAATTTGATAGAGAAATGGTAAACAGCTCTGAAAGAGCAGTGCTATTCGTACGTAAAAGTTTTATTTACGTTTTACGCACAACAATCAGCAACAGACGGTTGGCAAAAGATCATGGGGTGGTTGCAATCTAAAAATCAACTAGTACGTAGAGTTTGCGTACGAAATTTATGTACGAATAGAATTTCCGGCTCTGAAATAACTTGCTTGATACCTATAAATTGGATTGTATCATGTTCTTGAAAGGTAGCTGAAAACATAGCTCAATTGAGTCAGTTCAAACATTTCGCACATCTTTCTTGATGCAATAGGCTTGGAGTACTCTCTGCTATTTCATCTTTGTCAAGTGATTGTACTAAGAATAGGAAAAACATAACATCCATATTCTTCTACTACTAGACAGTTGGTTACTCCGTATTATTCAAGACTAACCTATTTCCAAATGTGATTGCCTTTCAACTACTCACTCATTCAGAAACTCCTCACCATTCTTCTGAAACAGTATTTTGCTTCACTTTGTTGTTGGCAAGTTATCATAAAATAAACATGAAGGTAGGAATAGGATGATCACAGGATTCGGCAGCCAAGTCATATGATTAAAAAGACACTAAACATTTCTTGAATGGCTTGCCCAATACATAACCCATGTTCTCCTCTGTTATTACATCATAGTCAAGTGAAAAGAACTAGCATTAGCATGCATATTAAGCTGTTCTTCTACATGGAATAAATTGGTTAGTTTGGAACATTGAGGACTATGCTATTTGCAAATGTAATTACCTCTCAACTACTCACTCATTCAGAAACTGCATGCTCGCTGTTCTGGTGTTCTATTAGTACAAGCTCCCTCCAACCAAACACAACATTTGCCCTCGCTCTGTTATTGGCAATGGATCATAAACTAAACATGCACATAGGGTGGTCACACGATTCTGTAGTCGAATCACAGGTGATTAAAAAGACATGATAAACAGTTCTTGAATGACTTGCTGAACACATATTCCATGCTCAATATTTATTTTATTTTTCTTAGAAAGAGCTAACTAATACATAAGATTCATGGAAGCCCTATATATACTCCACTATCATCTTAGGATGCCAAGCGAGTCAGTGTGATATGTTCTCAGATTTGCTTCCCTCTTTAGTCTTTATCCAGCTTCTGTCTATCTGAAATATTGGAGGAAAACAAATACATGTATCCTCTCCCACCTAATCCCTTTGTCCATCTTACTCTTGAGTGATGGGAGTCCATAAGCCCAGCCACTCCCTTTGCGCAGCCGGAGCTCATGTGTATGGCACCGTACGACCTCGCAATGACTCCAGAGCAGGAGGTTGTTCCTTCCGTTTGGATGCCCTACGAGGTCACGGTCATGACATTCCATACCTCGGGTGCCGACGAGGAGAGCACAAAAAGGGGCCACACAGAAGCCAGGTCCGCACTAAGCACGCAGGGAAGTGCCACTCTTGGGAGTTACTAATGAACACACGTCTGTTTTTGTATTTGGTTTAGGTCGTTTTTTCTAGCCATTCACAGTTTGACATGTGTTACCGAGTACTCAGTCCAGACTACAAATAAAGAGTGTTTTCTTCCTTTGTTTAGGTCGGATTGTTAGCCAGCCTCTTCGGCCCTTCTAACGCCTCTGAACAGGCTGCCTTGCGAACCCGTTAACCCCCAGAAGGAGGTGGGAGAAGACATGGAGGAGTTGGGGCAAGCAGCTGGATTTGATGCTGCTTGCGACCACATACTGAAAATTGTTAATTCTGCACCAAAAATCTGAAATTCAGATAGATAGAAACATGTCAATTGACGAAAAGCACAGAGAAACACGTGTGTGACTGCTAATATTGGTGGCAGATTTTACATTTCTTTGGAGAAAAGGAACAATGAAAAATGAGAGGGAATTTCCATTTCTTACAAAAAGTACACATGTGAAACTTGTTGGCGCCGACTCCTTGCAGCGCCGCTCTTCTTCTTCCTCTCATCTCTCATGAACACACACCATGGAGAAACTCTACACACACACACACACACACACACACACACCAAGGAAGAGCACAAGAGCTTTGCGGAGAGGCCCTGCCCCTTGGTGAACACAACGATGGCTACATTTTTCTCCAGCCCTCTCGGCTCTTTTCTCATTCCTTTTCTTGACTTAAATAGCAGTACAAGATAACGACTCACACACATATCCTGGTCCTCAACTTACGGCAAGGCCATGCACCCCTGGAATCTCTCCACGATGCACAAGACTCCGCCACCACACGACCACTAACTGCACACACTCATCCACTCCTAGAAAGACTCCACTAGCTAACTAACTCAGCCATGCATTGCCATGCACTAACAGCCCACAACTCTAGCTAACAACCGCTGCCTTACGAGACGGACCCGGAGCGCGTGCACGCACCGGACACCCGTGGCACATGCATGGCTTATTGACAACAATACTACTAGTACTGCCTAACCACGTCAGAACCACCCCTTCCTCCCAATGGCCTAACCAATGGCCGAGATCCTCAAGTGGCAAGAACCAACCACCCGCCCATGACAGGGGGAGCGCGGGCCGACCGCTGCCCGTAGCCGAAGAGGGACAACCAGGAGGACCACCACGAGCCGGGCGCAAACACGCACACGCCAGACATCTAGCCGCCGCCGCCCAGCCCGCTCCGCATCGAGAATCCGACACACCGCAGCAGGAGCCACGCCGTGCAACCGCGAACCACTCCTAGAATGGTGACCATAGCCGCTACCTTTATCCCGTGCCGCTCGCCAAGACCACACTACTAGGAAAATGGCTATAGCTAATATGGACATTAATAACGCATTATGTATGTGGTGCGCCAATACAGGTATCCCATTAATGTCCTCATTACTAATGGCGCACTTGGTGTGTGGTGCGCCATTACTAGTTTAAAAAAAAGATAAAAAAAATTTGTTAGCAGTGGCGCACAGGGGATAGTGCGTCATTACTAGTTTTAACTAGTACTTCCTCCGTAAACTAATATAAGAGCGTTTAGAACACTAAAATAGTAATCTAAACGCTCTTATATTAGTTTACAGAGGGAGTAACTAGTAATGGCGCACTGTCCACTAGTACGCCACTACTAACATGTTTTTTTGTTCAAAACTAGTAATGGCGCACCACACACCAGGTAAACATGGGAGCAGCTAGATATTTTAGACAACCACCTACCACACTCACTTTCTCCACTTCATTCTCTCCACCTCTATCAAGCTTGGTCTGGGGTGCCTCCTCCTCCTCACCTCATTTGCACCATAGATTCACCCAAATTAAGTGGTTAAATTTCCTTTTTTTTGATAGGTAAGTAAGGAGAAAGCTTTCTTTATGTTCTAAATCAACTTTTTTCTCCCTCCAACAACGTACACATTTTTTATGGCCTAGATATCGTTACCGGCAAGTCTCTTTACTCGTTCCGCAATACATCATCCCGCAGCAACTAACTCGTTAGTTACAATGCTTGAAGGCTTATAGTGATGTGTATTACCGAGTGGGCCATGTGATACCTCTCCGACAATCGGAGTGACAAATCCTAATCTCGAAATACGCCAACTCAACAAGTACCTTCAGAGACACCTGTAGAGCACCTTTATAATCACTCAGTTACGTTGTGACGTTTGGTAGCATACAAAGTGTTCCTCCGGTAAACGGGAGTTGCATAATCTCATAGTCATAGGAACATGTATAAGTCATGAAGAAAGCAATAGCAACATACTAAACGATCAAGTGCTAAGCTAACGGAATGAGTCAAGTCAATCACATCATTCTCTAATGATGTGATCCCGTTAATCAAATGACAACTCATGTCTATGGCTAGGAAACTTAACCATCTTTGATTCAACGAGCTAGTCAAGTAGAGGCATACTAGTGACACTCTTTTTGTCTATGTATTCACACATGTATCAAGTTTCCGGTTAATACAATTATAGCATGAATAATAAACATTTACCATGAAATAAGGAAATAAATAATAACTTTATTATTGCCTCTAGGGCATATTTCCTTCAAATAAGTTGTCAATGGAAATAAGCTGTCAACTATTTTGAAATAAACAATATAAATTAGTTAATAACTATGTTTGAGAAACTCACATAGCGGTAGAATTGAAAGCGTATCAACAAGGACCCAAATGTCCATATTGTCTTGCTCGATGTCAGGATCACCAAGATCCATGGTGACAAGCATATCCTCACAAAAACCATACATCTTGCAAAGTGCTTCCCAATTTGGGCAACCAAAATGGGTTACGCTATGTGAATTGTACAGATTTACTTCAAAATCAATACCATTATGGTTCCTTAGGTGATTTTTCTTTGTTTCGAAACTTTCATGGTCTTCAAAACTCATCCTCTCCAAGACATAGCGTCTTGCATGGCATGGGATAAGCTAGTCAAATTGTAAAAAATGAAAATTACATGTTGAAATAGTTGAAGTCGTGCTTAATTATGAAAATAACACTTGTCATTGTTGCGTACCGTTTCAACATCGAAGGTCTCTTGGAGCTTAATGCTGAAGTGCTGATCTTCGTCCAGGTGAGGCCTATCGCACAGACCTCGGTCGCCGTTGCACCAGTCGCACTCCCCCGGGAGACTTTCGTCGTCCGAGTACGACATTTCCTACGTTCATAATTCAAAGATTAAACTTGTACAATTAAATATATGTACTAAAAAAACTAAATTTGATCATTATTATTCATCACGGGTTGACTATCGATCTGTCGAGTCTTTTCTTAAAAACTCCCAGCTCACGTGGTGTATATATTCGACCGGCGGTGATGGTAGCTCCTCCTATCGTTCCCGAGTGCATTAAATCAAATTGTCTAGCACACGGGAACGAAGGAGAAGCTACCCCCACGACAACAATCGGGATTCTTCGTCCTCTCATATATGGTGGAGACTCTCCCTCACTAATTCCTCTCTGACATTTGCGACCGTCGGTGATGGTCGTTACTCCTCCTTTCCCTAGTGCATAACAAATGTCTAGCACAAGGAGAAGGAGAAACGACCCCATGACAACAGTCGGTATTCTTCATCCTCTCATATATGGTGGAGCCTCGACAGACTTAAAGTCAACCCAAAATATCGTTTGATTATCTTTCTAGAAAATCCAAGACACTCGATATTTTCTACATATTATAGCACAAGTCATGCCAAAATTCACGAAAAAAATCCGGCATGACCTTTCCTAAAAAAGGACATATCGAGCGCCTGAAATTTGTCGGAACAGAAATTAATCAACACTCCGAGAAAACATAGGCCACTCGGAGGTGTAACCTACAAACATGACCGGCCACTTGGGCAAGCACATATCCTATTTGAGCAACACAAGATATACATGTTTTTATCTACATCATATGAGCATTCAAACTTGATGGTCATTGCATTACAATGGTTGAAAATATGAGCAAAAACGTTTCAAAATATCTTATCGGACTCATATTGACATGGAGATTTGGCTGGTCTCACCTCGAGGTCGGAGGGGGTCGGTGACGGGGACGACGGCGGGGATGATGGAGGGGCTCCTAGATTTCTGCAAAAACAAAAACCCTATAAGCTATCAACTAATCAAATGCATACGCCTTGCATAGTGTTCTCCAATTTTAGCATTCAAAGTAGGAGTAGTTTTTCAATTTGAGCATTCAATAAGCAAAACCAAACCGTAAATAAATTAGTATTCAAATTAGCATGCATTCAATAAGCAAAACTACATCATCTCTTGCGTCAATACATCGTCGAATATTATCACTATAATACACCTCGAATAGTATCATACATATAGCATCACTAATACAGCTAGAACCGTAGCGCCCGACGGGTATCGGCGCGGGCGGTGGACACCCAAAGAGAAGGAACCATCACAGGATCATAGCTCCAGTGAGATCCCTGAAGAACCTGCCAGGTATTGTCGAACTTGCCCTCCAACACAACCATGTAGCGACAGACGTGCTCGTCCTCCTCGCTGACATGGTGATGTACCACCTCCGCGGTGTCCGGAAGCCTCCGCACCGTCACTGGCCCATGCGACCGCCACCAAACAAGGTTCGGGTCAACAACGGGCTGGCTCCTCACCAAGTTGCACCCCACGGAAGGTAGCACCTCCCAGTACCAGCCCGGCGGAGCCTAGTCCCGGACATGGCCCCTCTGATCAAGCAGGCCTCCTCCGCCGAGTCGACGACGAGGATGCGGGATAGGCATCGTCGACGTCGATACGGGAATAATTGCTTTAACTAAAAAAATAACAACAAATGTGACACCTAAAACACCTAAATTCTATTAACTACACCTAATTAAAAACCTACATTTTCAACATGATTCGATCATAACTAGGGTTCATACTACATTATTCTAAGATTAAACACCTAAAATACCTAAATTAAATTAACAACATGAGGTGGCTGGTCTCACCTCGTTCGAGGTCGGAGGGGGTCGGTGACGGGGACGACAACGGGGATGATGCAGGGGCTCCTTGATTTCTGCAAAAACAAAATATAAACAAAAACATTATTATCGTCATCTTAGGACTTAGTGAAAGTCCATAAACTACATTTAATTATTCTATTCAAATTTACTTATAGTTTCCTATTCTTTTCAAATGTACTTATTCAAATTTTCTAAAAAAATCCTATTCTATTCAAAAGACCTACATTTACTTATTTTTTCAATTTCATATTTTATTCTATTCAAATTTACTTATTCAAAATTTCTAAAAAATTCCTATTCTATTCAAAAGACCTACATTTACTTATTCTTTTCTTACTTACTCAAATTTTCTAAAAACAAAATATGCTAAAAACCTACATTTACTAAAAACAAAAACCTACATTTAACAAAAACTAAAACCTATTTACAGAAAGGGGGAGGAGGAGGTGGGAGGAGGCTAGGAGGAGGAGGGAGGAGGGGGAGGAAGGAGGAGGGGAAGGAGGAGGGAGGAGGAGGGAGGAGGAGAGGGAGGAGGGAGGAGGAGGAGGGGGCCGCCTGAGAGGGAGGAGGAGGATCGGAGGGGGCCACCGGCGGAGAGGGAGGAGAGAGGAGGGCCGTGCAAAGAGGGAGAGAGGAGGGCAGCGAGAGGAGGAGGAGGGAGGGAGGGAGGAGAGGGCGGCGAGAGGAGGATGGAGATACCTTGTGGGAGTCGGCGGCGACGGCAGGCAACGGTGGGCGATGGCGGCGGCGGGTGTGCGGCGAGTGAGTGTGTGAGGGAGAGTGAGGGATGCGCGCGGGGCGCCGGGTGTGGATAAGGTAAGCATAGTCGTAGCGCTTTTTACAGATAAGCGCTATTGCTAAGACAGCGCTATTGCTATGTACAATAGTAGTAGCGCTTTTTAAATACGAGCGCTACTAGTATACAGTAGTAGCGTTTTTTATAACACAAACGCTACTGCTACATGAATAGTAGCAGTGCTTTTCAGTGACAAGCGATACCGTTATTTAGTAGCGTCGCTTCTTTATAAAAAGCGCTACTACTAAGCTCCTGTGTATAAGCATTTCCCTAGTAGTGTTGTTAGTAGTTTAGCGTGGGTGTTGTTATGTTGGGGCTAGGGTTAGGGTTGTTAGTATGTTAGTGTTGTTATGTTGTGCTAGGGTTTGGGTTGTTAAGTAGGGGTTAGGGTTATTGTTTCATATCTATGTTAGGCTTTTGTATTTTTTGTTAATATTCAGTTCACTACCTGTGGAAGATGTGTTATGTTGTGTTAATTATTATAAGGATGGGAAGGACAAGTGTGTATGTCATCATGTGGACAAAGACACTTTTTTGAAAGGAAATATGGAACAGGACGCAAATGAGCTTGACTTGGTGTTTGAGGCTAGGAAAAACACTAAGTGCTTGTGTGGCGCCTATAGGCTAGGCGCCGCACTCAACTATGCAGCGCCTGTGGTACCTAGCCTACAAGCGCCACACAAGCACTTAGCGTTTTTCCTTGCCTCAATTTGGGTGGAAAGCTTCTCTTGCTATCTAGACAGTTTGTCCCAGATGTGCGGCGCCTAGGTGCTAGGCGCTGCATTGTACAGTGTGACGCCTAGTTCCTAGGCGTTGCACATCTGGGACAAACTGTCCACAGAGCAACAGAAGCTTTTCTCCAAGTTTGAGGCCAGGAAAAACGCTGAGTGCTTGTGTGGCGCCTGTTGGCTAGGCGCCACACTGAACTGTGCAACACCTAACATTCAGGCATTGGACGGTTCAGTGTGGCGCCTTGCCCTTAAGTGTTGCACATCTTTATAGAATGCAGTGTTGCTTATATTTCAGTCACATCACTTCAACGATTATAGATAACTTGCATCACAGAAAAAGCAATAATGATCATAAATATGACATTTTCAACATCACTTCAACCTCAACAAAGACAACAAGTTCAACAAAGACAACAAGTTCAACAAAGGCAACAAGTCAAAGAGTGCTAAGAGTTCATCAACATGACAAAACGACGACCAATTCAGTCACATAAGAAAATGACGCTGCCTAGTTCCTTCCACGCTTGTTGCTGCCCCTTCCCCTCTGGACGGGCATCTTCTCCTTCCTGGGTGGAGCAACGGGCTCTGGTTCCTCCTCCTCCTCATCGCTCTCAGCATCATCCAAGCTGGCCATCCGCGAGCTCGCACCCGCCTCCTTCTTGCCTTTATTGTTGTAGTCCTCGGATGTGAACCGATTGATTCCCCTCCTAGGCTTTAACATGTAGGATGACCGAACTTGATAGTTCTGCAAGGTCATGTCATCATCGACCTATCGTAAAAGCAAACAATATGGTAAAGATTGTGTGTCATCATGAAGTTAGCAATGCATGAAAGAGATGAATATGTGCTATTTTCATACCTCTTGGGTAACCATACCCTCATCGTCCATATGAGATGTCGACGTAGTATCATCCTCCAAATGAGCCCCATGGTCATATTGGGGATCAGATGGTGTAGTGGACGTAGACATCTCAGGTTCTGCATATTCGGGGTCACGACAACCGACAAGGTTGGATAAACGCCTTAACCTTTGGTCCTGGCGTTGTAACATGGACAAGTTAATGAGATATCGAACTTAGCAACATATATAACATGTCCAACAGAATGAATATGTACCTTAATGAAAGCTCGAAGTGCAACTGCCTCTTTGCCTTTTCCAACCGGGGTTGTTTGCAGAATAGCCTGGCTTTCATCGGCTGATTTCTTGATTTGGTTGCGCTGTGGATGCGAAGGACATGAATATGTTAGTCAAGAAAAGAAGGTGCATGAAGGCCAAATGTGAGCACAAAGTTCAACACTTTACCATAAAGTTCAACACTGGAGCATAAGGGACTCGGGTCCCTCCCCTGACATATTTGTTGTATTCATACTGGGCTAGCTCGTCAAAGACGGTGGGATCTTCCTAAATCTCTTCAGCATACGCCGGCTTCAAAATCTCCACACGAGTATTTTCAAGATACCATTTAATGTAATTGTTGAATGCTAATGGGCAGTACTCACGAAGCATGCCTCCTACACTAGCCGGAGCTTGCTCCACACTAAGCTCGAACAATGTGACATACTTCTTGTGATGTTTATCCTAGTCCTTGATCTTGCGTTGTTTTCTCCTATCCAACCTGCATGTTCAACAACCAAATATTTGCACCATCAAAAAGGACCAAACGATGCTAAAAGCACACGGTTAATTCTCACTTACCTATGAAGCGTTTTGTCCGTGTCCTGCCAATCCGGTGGGTGAGCCTGGAACAAACCAAACTGGCGGAATACACGGTGCGGCATGTGAAACTCCACCGCCCAATTGCATATGAGTGGGCATCGCATAAGCCAAAGACTCTTGTCCTGCATGCACACCTGATTTATGATGAAATCTCCTGCAATACCCACTCGATCCTTGGCGCCATATGGCTCCTATTCCACCCGCAAAACAGCACAACAACGCAACATTGATGTCTACTTCTCATGAAAGCATGACAACGAGCGATGTAATGTCGATGCGTACTTGTTCAGCCATAAGAATGTCCAACTCGTTGGTGTACTGCTTGTACATGAGAGTGACAACACTCGTCATCTCGGATACCACATCCCACTTGTAAGCCCAAGTGGGGAGCCGTAGTTTGTCGCCTTTGTCGTCCCAGGATTTGTAGGTTACGCTCTTTGGGAGTCCGACCGGCAAGCGCTCCCAGCTCCATACGGAAAGTAGGAGCATACAGCAACCACCTATACATCCTTCCTTTGAGATCCTACAGCAAGCATCGTCCAATTGCACATAAAGGAAAACAAGGTTAACTTAAGAACAAAAATGCATTGATAATGTAGAAAGAAAGTGCAAGCAAACAATAACTACCTGTCAGTACAAGTAGCTAGGATGGTGTGAAGAAAGTCTCTTTCCCTCTATTTCAGTGTTCATTTAATTAGCTTCATTCAATTTACCTATGAGCTCAGTATTGTATAGCCTGAAGCATACCGAGACGTTCAGTAGTGTCGAGTTGTAACGTGCAGGTTCAGGTTGCGAATGATTTTCAAAATCAAACATCTCAATTTATAGTATGTAGGATGGCAAGCACATTGTGTGGAACATGGCGTGTTTAGCGCGACTACTTTGTTATGTATGTTCCTCCTGTGATCCAAGGCCTGAACTCACATCATGTCCTAATCTCAACATTCCTATTTTGTTACACCTCATGTCACGTTTGTTCTTCTTTTCTTCTTGGAAAAAGGGTCTCGTCTATTCCCAGAGCTCTATAGTTTCATCCATGGATTGCCCATCTCGCTGACCTGAAAAAATGGATTACAATACATCAACGATCATTGTTGAGGGAGTATTGGACAAATAACTACCATATTTGGGGTCCTCGTCCCCTTGAACTACAACCTTTGTAAAAGTAATAAAAAATGGTGTTAACTCTCTTGCCACAGTCAACCCTGACAGGTGGGTCCCTCTTGTCATAAATGTGTTTAAATCGTCTAGAACGGTCATCAAACTTTTTTGGTAGTTTTGTGCAACAAGATTGATTGAAAATGGTAGTATTTGGTCATTTTTTGAAAATGGTACTTCCAAATGTTTTTCAAATTCTCTTGTCGATGTCTCGTATAGTCAAATCGGTCGGCCATTGTATTCAGAAAAGTTCAAGTCACGCAACAATTTATGCCTACATTTTTTATTCACATGGTAGAATTTATTATACATCAATAACATTTCTTAGGAATGTTTAAAAATTTACAAATACAAAATTAACATAATTAAAATATATGTTATTGATGGCTATTTTTTTCATACACATTTTTACATTTTTTGCGTAACTAAAGAAGAGTTTTTTTAATAGACGTTTAACATTTTTCAAATACATGGTTATAAAGTCGCATATTTTTTTGAACCGCGTGAATATCTGTTAAATGTCACAATTGTTCTGTACGCTACCTATATTTTTTTGAATTAAGCTAACATATTTCGTACATTCACATTCAACATTTTTATATTTTTTAATAAATTTTATGTTTTGGTATATATTTATTTACAACATTTTTCAAAATAAGAACAAAAGAAAGGAGAAACACATAAAAAGGACGAACTAACCTGGAACCTATCTGGCCCGAACCATGTATAGCTGACACCAAAGCTATTGCACGCTCCGTCTCGCATAAGGCGATACATAGTCATGCCTTGCTTAATCCGCCAACGAAGAACTCTCGTGTGCCACGAGAGCTATATATCTCGCTTCACTTGAGTTCGTAGCTTCTCTTGCCTGAACAAATAGATCCCTCGCGTAGCAACTGGGAAGGCCCGTTTCCTTTTTCTTTTCTTTGTTTCTTCGCCTGTTTCCCTGTTTATTTATTTTCCATCGGTTTTCTTTTTTTCTTCATTGGATTTTTTATCATTATTGTTTGTTTTCTTTCATGTGTTTTTGTTTCTTTCTTGGTTTTCAGTTGTTTTCTATTTCATTTATTCATATTTTTTCATTTTTGTATCTTTCATTTTTACCGTTTTTTCTTGGTTTTCCCTGTTTTATATTCTTTTTAGGTGGTTTTCTTTGTTTTTATTTTTATTTTTTCATTTGATTGCATTTGCTTCTTCTTCAGTTTTAGTGGCTTTTCTTCGTCTTTTTTGTTCATATGGAAAATATTGAGCATGTTTTAAAAATGTTAAGCATGTATATAAAAATGCTAATCATTTGCACCAAAAATGTACAATGTAAAATAAAAGTAAACAACATTTATTTTAAGCAGTTAATTCTGTATTTATAAAATGTTAAGAAAAAATGTTTTGATGTATAAAAAAATGTGCATTGTGCGCGCAAAATTAATTAGAGTCACTAGAAAATGTTTTACACACATATTTTTATACATGGTTAACAAACAGAAGACGAATTTGCATCAACTCTATTTTCCCAATCACAAACTCCAGAATCATGTAGTTGGACATGTTTATTTCTATTGTTTCTTTTTTTCAGTTTCAATTGAATTTAATCCCACACAAAGCATTTCTACCATCCCTAATATGTGAAGCAGAATGCAAATATTTAGCAAATAGAGTCAAGATACCTGAGATATCCGACAAGGAACCCTCTCCAGCATCAGCCTAGTCGCAATCCTCCCCGGCCAGCAACCAGAAGCAGCTACAATCCAGGGAGACACCTACCCTGCCCGGGAGAGGGAATGGAGCCTGGCGGAGCGGCGTGGGAAACTCACTACCATGGCCTTCTTCTTCACCCGCTGCACCTCCAGCTCCTCATCTGAAAGCACAATCAGCATTGAACTGCTTCCGATGTCGGTAACACCCTACCACCTCCACCTCCTTTTCCACTGACGCAAGGAAAATGGTGGTAAGGGACCAGAACGCCGCCCACTTGAACTGCTTGGCGGGATCCGTTGACTCTGCGTCCTCCATGATCTAGAGAACCACAATGGTTAGTCTTGGTACCAGGGAAACACCTCGACACTACCTCATCTAGCGCCTCAACCACCACAATGGCTTCTGCGTTGAGCGAGCTCATTGTTCGGAAACACGAATTGATCTCACAGAGACGGGCAAATTTACACGATCAACATTTTTTTGTTTTAAATAATTCTTTATATTTCCATTTTTACACATATTGTACAATTTATTATACATCAAGAACATTTTGTATGTTTAAATTTTTTCAAATACAGAAGTAACATTTTCCAAATATATGTTATTTGTATCATCTTTTTCCATACACATTTTTACATTTTTTCTGTAAATAAAAAAGAGTTTATATACACATTTAACATTTTCTAAATACATGGTTACAGAGTCACATAATACTTTTGAAACACATGGATACATGGTTACAGAGTCACATAATACTTTTGAATCAAGAACATTTTGAGTCACATAATACAAAGAGTTTATATACATATTTTTTGTATGCTACCAATATTTTTTTTGAATTATACTAACATAATCTTTACATTTCGTTAACTTTTCAAATTCCAGATTTTTATTTTTCATAACAAATTTTATGTTTTTGTATAAATTTGTTAATGATATTTTCGAAAAAAGTAGAAACACATGAAAAAGGATGACCTAACCTGGAACCTATCTGGGCCGAACCATCTATTGAGACCTCAAAGCGATAGCATGTTCCATCTTGCGTCGGGCGATACATAGGTGCACCGGGCTTAACACGCCAACAAGAGCTCTCTTTTCCGGGCGATACATATTTTGCTTCACCCGAGTTCATAGCTTCTTTCCCCGGAAGGAATAGCTCTCTCGCGTACCAACTGGGAAGGTTCATTTCTTTTTAGGTTTTTTGTTTTCTTTGATGTGTTTTTGTTTTTGCTTGGTTTTTAGATGTTTTTTCTTTTATTTCTCTTCTTCTACTTTTTTCTTTTTTCCTTTTTTCTTGATTTTCGCTGTTTTCTATTCTTCCGGTGGTGTTTTTTATTTCCTTTTTTCTATCAATTTCATTTGTTTATATTTATTTTTTAGTTGGTTTTCTTTGTATTTGCTTTGGTCATATGGAAAAATATTGATCATGTTTTTTTAAACGTTAAACGTGTATACAAAAATGTTGATCAGTTATACCAAAATGTAAAATTCACATAAAACAATTAGACACCATAAAAAATGTATATAAATAAGTAATTCTGTATTTTAGTAATATTAAGCATGTAAAAAAATGTTCTTGATGTATAGAAGAAATGTGCATTGTACGCGCAAAAAGTATTATCGCCATTAACAAATGTTGAACACATAAGAAATATATTTTCATAAATTTTTCAAATTTCACAATTATTTATCAACATTATAAAATCTGGCATTAACATTCGTTTCCTGCACATTATATATTTTTTTTTCATTTTTTGTTTACATGGCAAACAATTTTTCTGTACACATTTAAGAAGATTTTTTGCCTGATTAACATTTTGCAATACTATATTAAAAAATCAAATGCTTGAATAATTGTTTTTAAATACATGATCACCTTTTTCATATGCGATGTGCTTTTTTTGTATACATTTTATATATGCATGGAATACATTATATATATACACGTTTAACAATTTTTGAAGGCTAGATTAACATTTATAAAGTCTGAGCGGAATCTACAGTGACACCAAAGCGATCGCACGCTCCATATCGCATCAGGTGATACATAGTCGTGCCTTGCTTAAGGCGCATGCAAGGAGCTCTTGTGTGCCGCGAGAGCTATATCTCGCTTCACCTGAGTCTGTAGCTTCTCTCGCGATTGGTTCTCTTGCGAATTAAATAGGAAGGCTCGTTTCTCGGGAAAAAAAATGCTAGCTCGTGATTGGTTTGCTGGATCGAATTTGGTTTTCTTTATTATTTTCAATTCTTTTTAGCATTTTCTCTCTTCGCTTGTTTTCTTCATTTTTTTAGTTTTTCAGTTTTATTTCTTCTTATATTTTTTAATTGTTTATTATTATTATTATTTTTCTTCATTTTCTTTGATTCGTTTTTTTTCTTTCATGTTTTTCACTTGTTTCTTCTTTTATTGTTTTCTTCTTATTTTTCAATTTTATTTTTGTATCTTCCTTTTTTCATTATGTTCTTATATTTCTTGTTTTGACTGTTGCTATTTTTGTGATGGTTTTATTTGGTTTCGTTTTATTCTGTTTTAGTTTTAGTTTGTTTTCTTTGTTTTTTGTTCATGTGGAAAATGTTTATCATATTTTTTTGAAATTTTAAACATGTATATAAAAATGCTGATCAATTATACCAAAAATGTACAATGTACATTATATAAAAGTAGACACCATGAAACATATATTTCTAAAAGTTATTCTATATTTAAAACATCCTAAGCATGTATATAAAAATGTTCTTGATGTGTAAACAAATGTGCATTGTGTACGCAAAAATTGATTATCGCCACTAAAAACGTGGAACACATGATAAGCATTTTTCTATACATGGTTAATATTTGATACATACATGATCGAAATTTTTTAAATACACCATCAACATTCAATTCATACACATCGTATATTTTATACATTCATTTTTTGTTTACATGGGAAACATTTTTTCGGTACACATTTAACAAATTTCAATTGCTTGACTAAGATTTCAATACTTGATTAGCATTGTTCAAATGTTTGATTATTTTTCTCAAAATAAATGATCACCTTTTTTGTATACAGTTTTTATATGCATGAAACAGATTTTATATCTACACATTCAACAATTTTCAAAGGCTAGATTAATCTACCTCCCTCCGTTCCTAAATATAGGATGTATAGATTTTGGCACGGAAATTAAGGAACACACGTGGAGGGAGAATTTTACCACTTTATACCTGACTAATTGACATGAAAAAAATATAGGAGCTTGCCTGATATAAGGAAATGTAATCATGTCCCTAAACAATTATCCAACCGAGTGGTGCAACGCAATACACCTTATATTTTGATTTTTTTTTCTCAAAAATCTACACACCTTATATCAAGGAACGGAGGGAAGCAAGCAATTAGGATGGTCACATGACTCAAAAGACATGATAAACAGTTCTTGACTGGCTTGCTCAAGACATATCCCATGCTTACAGTTTATTTATTTATTTCCTAAAAGGAGTATATATAGTCCACTGTCTTAGGGTGTGAAAGTGAATGCCATATGTTTCCAGATTTGCTTCTCTCCTTATCCAGCCGCAGTCTATCTAAAATATTGGAGGAAAACAAATATACATGTATGATGTATCCTCTCCCGCCTAATCCATCTCCCAATGTTTGTCCCCAGCGGTACGAGTCCATCGGCCCCAACACTGCCTTTGTAAGCCAGAGCTCATGTTGACGCCACCATTTGACCTTACAATGACGCTGGAGTCCAAGGTCACGGTCATGACCATCCGCGCCTCGGCTCTGGACCAGGGGAGCACAAAGATAGGCCACGCAAAAGCCTAGTTTGTGGGTAGCGTCAACGGATGCATCACGCTTTGTTGATGTCCCAACAGAGGCCAGCAACGTCAATGATGTGCGAGCGGTAAAATGTCTTGCCCTTGTCAAGGCGACGTGTTCATGTTATATAGTAGGGGAGCCGAAACCCTAGACGGCTTACATGCGGTTTGAGGGGAGAGATAAGAGAGAATCTAGGATACAACTTGTGAGAGAAGAAAGGAGGAGATGGTTACAAGAATATCTCAATACAAACTACCTCCTAACCTTATCTCTAATATTCCTAGCCTTATCTCCAATATGCCGCACATATATGGTGTTTAACACCCCCCCTTAATCACAACTTCATGAGGTTGAGATTATGCTTAAACTCTTCAAAGCTTTTGATAGGCAAGGCTTTAGTAAACCCATCTGCAACTTGATCTCTGGAGTGAATGAACCGAATATCAAGCTGTTTCCGTGCAACTCTTTCTCTGACAAAATGAAAGTCTATCTCTATGTGCTTTGTTCTGGCATGAAAGACTGGATTTGCAGACAAGTAGGTGGCACCAAGATTATCACACCACAAACATGGAGTTTGAGAACTTCGAATACCAAGTTCTTTTAGCATTGATTGAACCCATATGATTTCAGCTGTAGCATTTGCTAATGCCTTGTACTCTGCCTCTGTGCTAGACCTAGACACTGTGGCATGTTTTCTTGCACACCATGAAATCAAGTTTGGTCCAAAAAATATTGCAAATCCACCAGTGGAGCGTCTGTCATCCAGACAACCTGCCCAATCAGAGTCAGAGAAAGCACTGACAAGAGTTGAGGATGACTTGCTGAAGTTGAGACCAATGCTCAAAGTATGTTTGACATATCTGACAATGCGTTTTGCAGCAGTCCAATGCACAATGGTGGGAGCATGCAGAAACTGACATACCTTGTTGACAGCAAATGAGATATCAAGCCTTGTTAAAGTCAAGTACTGTAATGCACCTACCAAGCTCCTGTACTTTGTACTATCCTCTTGATTCAAGAGGTGCCCTTCTGTGAGAGATAGCTTCTCTAAGCTAGATAATGAAGTGAAAGAGGGTTTACAACCTTGCAAGCCTGCCTTTCTTACCAAATCTGTTGCATACTTCTCTTGAGAGAGATGAAGTCCATTCTTGTGTTTCTTCACCTCAATCCCAAGGAAAAAATGCAGATCTCCAAGATCCTTGAGAGCAAATTCTGCACTTAAATCCTTCAACAATGATGCAATGGCCTCACTAGATGAACTTGTAACAATAATATCATCAACATAAATGAGAACAAATATGCATGTATTGAGCTTATTGTAAATAAACAGTGAGGTGTCTGACTTGGAAGGGACAAAACCAAGTGATTGCATCTTGTGACTAAGACGGGAATACCACGCCCTTGGAGCCTGCTTCAAGCCATAGAGTGTTTTATCAAGTTTACACACAAACGAGGGATTAGACTTGCTCTCAAACCCAGGAGGTTGTTTCATATACACCTCTTCTTCCAGAACACCATGAAGAAACGCGTTCTGGACATCTAGCTGTCTGAGACTCCATCCTCTGGATACAGCAATAGATAGAACGAGGCGAATGGTGGCAGCTTTTACAACTGGACTAAATGTATCCTCATAATCAATACCATATCTTTGATTAAAGCCTTTTGCAACAAGCCTAGCCTTGTATCTATCAATAGTTCCATCAGATTTCTTTTTAACTCTGAACACCCACTTGCAATCTATAAGATTTTTACCTTGCCGTGGGGGAACCAAATGCCATGTTTCATTTTTCTTCAGTGCCACATGTTCTTCCATCATTGCTTTTCTCCACTTCTCATCTCCAAGTGCCTCATCCAGAGTTTTTGGTTCGGCATGTTCATCTGTAGAACAAACGAGGCCATATTTGCTTAGATTTTTGTAGTTAAGGGGTTGAGTTACACCTTTTTGTAGCCGTGTGAGCCTCCTGGACTGTACTGCAGGATCAGCCGGCGCAGAAGATCCAGAGCCGCGCACAGGAGTCCTTGGTGCAGGTGATCCCGAGGCAGATTCGCCAGATTCGCCTGACACCCGCACCGGATCTTCTGTGGCTTCAGCACGTGACGGCGAGGTTATATCAGCCGTAGAAGATCCTGGCGCACCTCCTGACGCGCCAGCGGGCTCATCATGAGCCAATGATTGCGCAGGGCCACGATGATCAGCACCGAAACCCGCGCCCTCCTGGCTGGTCGGGTCGGTACCGGAACCCACACCCGCGCCGGTCGGCCGCGCCTGGGCCCGCCGCTTGTAGCAGCGCGGTTGGTCGGGGAAGCGCACGCCGCCCGCTCCACTGGGACGCCGCCGCGTGGCATCGGGTGAGCCACCAGCCGAGGCCTGGTCCACACGCGCAGCAGATTCCGTTGCTGGCCGGTCTGGCGCGCCTGCCAGCGCAGATCCCGGCGCGGATCTGCTGGGCTGCAGCTGGTTCGGCGCCGATCCCAAGAGGGATTTGTTCCCCAAATCTGGACACAGCAAATATGGCACTTGGGAGCCATTTTCTTCATCATTTTTTTCGCTGGTTGTTTCTGCAACGTCACAAGAAAACTCAGGTGCACCATTAGGAGGGTTAGTCAACATTGAATCATCACAAGTAATTCCCCCATGATCAAGGCCGGTGAGAGAAGAGGGTAGAAGTAGAATTTCTTTGTGAAGTAAGGCACCGGCGTTGGAATGAAGATCAGCGAAAGGGAACTTTGCTTCGTCAAAAACAACATCACGAAAGATATAAACTCGCCCCGTAGACACATCTAGGCACTTGACACCTTTGTGTTGGGCACTGTACCCAAGAAATACACATTGCTTTGATCGAAACATAAGTTTTCTTTGATTGTATGGACGAAGATTAGGCCAACATGCACACCCAAAAACACGTAGCGAGGTGTAGTCAGGTTTGGTGTGGAGTAGCCGTTCTACTGGAGTTTCATTATTTATAACACGACTAGGAAGCATGTTAATGATGTGAACGGCAGTGAGAAAAGCTTCATCCCAGAATTTCAAGGGCATGGAGGCGCCAGCTAGGAGAGCTAGGCCGACCTTAACAATGTGCCTGTGCTTGCGTTCAGCAGAGCCGTTTTGTTGGTGAGCGTGGGGGCATGGCACATGGTGAGAGATGCGGAGAGTTTGAAAGAAAGAGTTTAATTTCTCGTACTCTCCGCCCCAGTCTGATTGGACAGCAAGTATCTTGCTGTCATGGCGTTCAACGAGTGCTTGAAAGTTTTTAAAAACTTGAAAGACATCGGATCTTTTCTTAAGAAGATAAATCCAGGAGAATTTACTGTAGTCATCGATAAAGCTCACGTAGTATGTATGTCTACCTACTGAGTTGGGGGCAGGACCCCAAACATCTGAAAAAATTAATTGCAATGGTTTGGTAGACACACTAGTGGATATTGGATAAGGTAGCTGATGACTCTTAGCTCGTTGACAGGAATCACAAATAGTTTCAATATTGCGCTCACCAACAAACGGGAGCTTATTCTTCCTAAGTAATTTTTCAACTAATGAAAAAGAAGCATGTCCTAAACGATCATGCCATCGTGTGGAGGAAAGCTTGATAGCACCACAAGCTTGGTTATTCAGTCTCCTAAGCTCCGGAATCAACGGGTAGAGTCCACGAACGCATCTACCTTGATAGAGAATTCTCTTCATCACCTGATCCTTGATCAAAAAGAAGTAAGGGTGAAACTCAAGGAAGACATGATTATCAAGAGCAATTCTATGGACGGAGAGAAGACTTTTGTCGGCATTAGGAACATGCAAAATTTTCCTAAGATGGATTTTACGAGAAGGGGTACTAAAACTTGAGTGACCAATGTGACGGATCTCCATACCTTCACCACTAGCCGTGTGGATTTGGTCCTTGCCGCGGTATTTTTCCTTCATAGTCACCTTCTCGAGCTTGTTGGTGATGTGGTTGGTGGCGCCGCTGTCGACATACCAGTTGGTGTCGATGCCGTAGGAGCCATCTGTAGCCGCCACCACCTTGTCATCATCTTGAGAGGAGTCGTCATCCTCTTCATAGCGGTACCAGCAATCTTTTGTTGTGTGACCCAACTTGCCACATATCTGGCAGCGAGGAGCATCGGGGCGTGCACGAGGGTTGCCGCCGCCACGGCGAGTGCGGTTGTTGGAGGAAGCATGCCCGCGCCATTGCGGGAGTTGGAGCCGCTGCCGTTTCCGCCTCCACTGGATCTCCCCCTGCCACGGGAGGAGCCTCTACGCCGAGAGGAGCCGCCACGACCGGGAGAGGCGGAGGATTTGAAGCCGCCGCCGCCGGGCCCGTGGAAGTGCACCATCCTCTCATCAAAGTTGGAGAGCATAGCGAACAGCTCGTCGAGGGTGACCGGGGTCACACGAGCGTCCAGAGTAGAGATCAGAGGCTGGTAGTCAGCATCGAGCCCGTGGATGATGTAGGAGATGAGCTCATCGTCGAGGATCGCCTTGCCCGCCACGGCCAGCTCATCGGCGTAGCCACACATGGTGGCGAAGTAGGAGGCGACGGAGAGGTTTCCCTTCTGCGCATTGATGAGAGAGGTGCAAATATTGTTGATGCGACTCACCGATTGTGACGAGTACATGCCGGCGAGCGTCGTCCAGAGCGCGCCCACGGTGGTGACCGTGGTCACCGTGAGGAGCACCTCCTTTGTGAGGTTGCCCAGCAGATAGCCAAGGACCTGCTGGTCCTCCCGGACCCAGATAGGGTGGAGAGGGTTGGGCGTTGAAGTCTGCTTGCCTTCCTTGTCGGTGGTGACGAGCAGCTTTGCCGGCTCCGGCTGGGTGCCGTCGACGTAGACGAAGACCCCGGCGCCACGCAGTTGGGGGATCATCTGCGTGCGCCACAGCACGTAGTTCGTGCGGGATAGCTTCTCGGTGACCTGGCCATTGAGACTAGCCGGGAGGGAAGCGCCGGAGGAGGAAGACATGGTGGCTTTGGCACAGATGGTTTATGGTAGCTAGACGAGTTGAAGAAGAGGGGCTCTGATTACCATGTGCGAGCGGTAAAACGTCTTGCCCTTGTCAAGGCGACGTGTTCATGTTATATAGTAGGGGAGCCGAAACCCTAGACGGCTTACATGCGGTTTGAGGGGAGAGATAAGAGAGAATCTAGGATACAACTTGTAAGAGAAGAAAGGAGGAGATGGTTACAAGAATATCTCAATACAAACTACCTCCTAACCTTATCTCTAATATTCCTAGCCTTATCTCCAATATGCCGCACATATATGGTGTTTAACAAATGCGACCTGCTTTGATCCCTCCAAGGGGTTGCCCAAGGTCCGTGACGCTAGATGTTCGTGCGGTCGGCATGTGCGAGACGTCGACCATCCTCACCCCGTCCTCTGTTTCACTGATCGTGGCGTGTTTAGCGTGAGTAATAGTTTGTTATGTGTGTTCCTTCTTCGTGTCTGTCTAGCCGGTGCGTGTGTCCAGATTCGAGCTCTGTGATGTAAGGCTTAAACCCACATCATGGCCCAATCTCAGCCTCCCTATCTTGTTAAACCTCGTGTCACTTTTGTTCGTCTTTTCTCCTTCGAAAAAGGGTCACGTTTGTTCCTGGCGCTCTCTCATTTCTGCTTTGATCCCTCCAAGGGTTTGCCCAAGCTCTGTGACGCTAGCTGTTCATGCAGTCGGTGTGTGCGAGACGTCAACCATCCTCATCCTGGCCTCGACTTGCACGATCGTGTGAAAAATGTCTGTTTCGCTCTGTTTCATCGTTCATTTAGTTACTTCATTAAATTAACTTGTGAGCTCAGTATTGTTCATTCTGAACCTTACCGAGACGTTCAGTAATGTCGAGTTGTAACATGCAGGTTCAGTTTGCACATCAGTTTCGAAGTCAAACATCTCAATTTATGGTACGTAGGATGGCACACACGATGTGTGGATCGTGGCGTGTTTAGCGTGAGTACTTTGTTACGTGCGTTTCTTCTTCGTGTTTGTCCAGCCCCCGCATATGTCTAGATTCCAGCTCTGCAATTCAAGGCATGAACTCACATCATGGCACTATACTTGTTCTACTCCATTTCATCACAGACCAAGAATAAAAGGTCCCTTCTCACATGCAATCCTGGTTCATACGGATGGTTGGGCGGCAATGCTGTTTTCTGGGCAGATGGCCGCGGCATGCCAAACCAGCCTTTCGCAGTAGGAATCGATAAAGCTTCAACTTATTGAGAAACTTTGCTATACTCTGCAGTTTGAAGCCCTGCCGAAGGATGTGGCGATTGCTTCTGCAGGTGTATTGTACTGCATTAGCTATAGCTATTGATGGAGAAGAGTGGGGTGACTGCTTGGTGTCGGAGTCAGAGTCGAGCATCGCTGAATCACACCCAGCCGGCCAAGACGATCTGCTCTGGATTTGGTTTTCTGCTGCTCCTTTCCTTTGGGTTGATGTGTATAACAGGGGTCAGCAGCAGTTTATTCTTCCCCTGTTCGGTGTAGCCCAGTAGGTGTTATTAGATACTCCCTCCGTTTCTAAATATTTATCTTTGTAGACATTTCAAATGACTACTACATACGGATGTATGTAAACATATTTTAGAGTGTAGATTCACTCATTTTGCTCCGTATGTAGTCACCTGTTGAAATGCCTAGAAAGACAAGTATTTAGAAACGGATGGAGTACTAGGCTAGTAGGTGGTACTGCTCCAGCATGCAACTCATGTGAACGGCCATCACTATGACCAAGCCTACTATCAAAGATGATGTCATCTATCTATCTCGTTCAACAATTGTGAAGACAGTTTATAATCCCGAGACCAAGAAATTTAAGCATTTCACAGAGGCGCGAGAAGCGGCCAGGAAAGACATTTTGAGCTTGTTGCACGCTAGGTCTGAAATTGGTCGGGAGGGAAGAGGATGGGAGGGAGAGGAGCGGCGGCTAGACGGGTGAGAGGTGGTGAAGATTTGGTTGAGAAGGCTGGATAGTGATACAAAAGGGAGGGAAGGGGAGTGTTTGGGTTAGGGGACGGCAGGTCGAGCGGTTATAACGCCCCTTGAGATCAATGGTGTCAGCACTCATGGGCCGAACTTGGCAACCAATCTGTGATGGCGATCTATCTGTAACGTTGTTTGCAGTAGTGATCTTTCTCAATGGTCAAAAGTACATCTAGATAGTAGTTTGCCAAATGCGCAACGTGATGTCGTGTATGGATTAATGGTATGAGAAAATAGACAAACAACCGTTAAATATGGATAATTATTATTTTTTTATGAACAAAGAACAAATGAGGAGTAAACCATATGCAAATTGTGAAACAAATAAATTTTTTTTAGTTCTCCTACCTTGATATCTAACTACGAAACATGCTCGTGCATTGCAATGGTAGATAAAAAAATTGCACGCTGGCCAAACAAGTATGACTCAATACCCCGACATGTGAGCGTCCTCTATTTTAGCTTGGTGGCTCATCATTTTGTCATTATTTTTCTTCCGACCCTTGCTGATGATGGACGTGATGTCCACATGATTGCAATGCATTCGACATGATACATCACAAGGCAATGAGCTTGCCACCGCATGACACACTTGTCATTGTGTAGCGCAAGGAAATGTTTAAAACTTTAAAAATAAATCTCATCTACCACGAACTACTCCCAATGCCTAGATATATAAAGACTTTCCAAAAACTAATCAAAACCTATACATAAAAGACTTTTGAAACAACGAACAATTTTTTGAATCGACAAACATTTTTAAAATATTGGGCATTTTAAAAAATTCGCAAACATATTTTTTGTTTAGATGAACATTTACCAAATACATGAGTAGTTTTCGAATTCATGAACATTCTTTGAATCGATGATTTTTTAAAATTAGGGCAAAAAATTGAAACTCACAAAAAAGTTGATTTTTTTAGTATTTTCAAAAAATTCATAGATATTTCATTAGATTCACGAATATGTTTTGAATACACAATCATTTTTCAAAATCAAGAACATGATTTTATTTCCCACATTTTTTCCAAATTTTTATTTTTTTATAATTTTCCAACATTTTTGTAAAATTACCAAAAAAAATGAAACCACGAAACTGTATGATTTTTTGAATATTTTTAAAATTTATAAACATTTTATGATTTCCCAAACGATTTTTGTTCAAAAGTCACAACTTTTTGAAATTTATAAATCTCGAATTAATTTAAATAAGAAATAAAAACAGAGATAAGAAAAGAAAAGACAAAAAAATGAATTGGAAAAAATTGGGGCGCCACGCACCGCGGCCCGGCCCAAGAACACGTACGTTGGGGGAGGAAGTGTGTGGGCGAAAAAGGGGTGGGGAAAAACGGTGCAACCTGGGTTTCGAACCGTAGTCATCTGGGTGGGAGATATAAGCGGTGGCCACTACGTCACTAGCATGTGTGGAATATGTGTTGGGTTTTATACCTATAAATATTCTGAGCTTGACGGTGACTTTGAAAAAAATGACCGAAGCGTTTTCACTAATGGGTGGCATAGTGGGTAATATATGACAATCCGAGGGTAATTTTTAGAGGGACGACTAGAAGCAACACTTGCTTTATTATTATTAGGGGCAGATTAAACTATGCGATACACTGCGCATTGCTTCGGAGTCGGACGCAATATATTTCAATATAATTTGGTTTATAAAACATGGGTATCTGAAAATTACTATGTAAATTAAAAATAAAATTAATATTATATACTGTATTTGATCATTGTATATTTGAAAAATATTTATAAATAAAATGAGAGGCATAATATAATGAAAAACGTTTCCCAGGCATGTTGTGGTGGTCCCTTGATAAGGTGACATTGTGGTGAGATAAGATGTGTACATGTTGAGATAAATAGAGTAGTAGGGTTGAGTAGGGCATTTTGGACACCGAGCTCCATGGAGCTCTTTATTTTGAAAAATTCAAAATTCAAAATTTTTGTTTCAAAAATATCTAAAACCAAATACACATGTATGCAAGGTTGTAAAGTGTATGTGTGAGAAATTTCAGGATGAAATACCTTGAATTGCGATCTGCAAAAAAAAAGGAAAATCATGGACTTTGAAGATGAACAATACATATGCTAAAAGCCCCAGATTTGTCTTTTTTGTGTAGCTCACATTTTAATGTATTTCGACCTGAAAATTTACACACATGTACATTATGTATCTAGGTGTATGTGTATTTATTTTCAGAAATTTTAAAAACTGAAAACATTGAATTTTGAAGTTTTCAAATAAAGGCCTTCATGGAACTCGGTCTCCGTTTGTCATTTTCGAGTAGGATTCAACTAATAGCGAAAAACTGTTTCTCATCATCTCATGCATGTTGAGGTGGTCCTTTCATTATGTGGCATTTGTGGCGAGGTGACATGTGTGCATGTTAAAATAAATAGAAGTAGTGGTGATCAACTACTAGATATGTACAATTAGACATAGTACAACTGTAAGTTCGATTAACTAGTTGTGTTGATATGAATGCAAACAAGAGGGAATAGTTAGCTGTTCGTATTGGAACATGGAAATAATTTTTTCTTCAAGTGCCTGGAATTTGGAAATGACTTCATGCGATACTGATGGGTGACGTTAGAGCAACAAGTTACTTGTGTGATGATGACAAGGACTAGATGAAGGGCCCTATTTAAGGCTTCATACACAGTGGAGAGCATAGCTATGTTGTAAGAGTTTTGCTCTAGATGATAGATGTCCGAATCATGTTTGTGCTACTTAACTTTGTTATGCAACTGAGATTTGTCCATTGAGATATTGGAGGAACTACCACACATTTGCAAAGCAGGCATGGCTACTAAGATCATGGTTATGCTTCTTCTCATGCTCCTCTCTTATCAGAGTCCACAACCCGACAACCAGAGTATCGAGGAGGTTCACCAAGCAATGGAGCGGGCGTTGGCTCCTCTCCTTCCGATGGTTCGTCAGGCGGAATGGATACTCGTCCACGCGGACGGCCAACAGAGGCTCTAGTCTCCTTGATGACTACAGTGGCAGAAGACCTGCAGGCTGGCCGCATCCCGGCCATGAAGGCCAAAGTTGTTGCCGTGCATTTCCACGGTGTAGGTGAGGAGGAGGTCCATGACTACGGCAAGGAGGAGGCACCCCTGCATCACCTACCGCAAGGCCCCCGTACATGATGGAGCAATTGAGCGCTGACATCTCTGTTTGGCCAGACGTATAGTGATGTCTAATTACCCCAAAGCTCCCATGTGTCTGTCATTTGTTTGTTATCGGTCCTTCATCCTTAGAGCATTTACAGTCGCACACACCAAATACAGGCCATCAAACATCCGAGTAATAATTGTCATAACTATTGAGTTTGTTGGTGGCACATTTGTTGTCTACACGTACGCTAGTGGTTGTGAAACGAGTACATGTGTGTATACATATCTCGCTATTTATATTTGTGGGCAATGCATATATGTATGTGCTTCTTTTTGCTTTGGGCGGTATGGTCACATGTGCTGGGCTTGTGTTGCGACGGTGGCCACTAATTAAGACGTGAGAAGAGAAGCAAGCAAGCTCCTTGCTCTTGTCCTCGTGAAACACAAGTCACGATCAGCACTACGGCACTAGTACGGATCTCAAAACGAAAAATAATATTCACAAGACATGTACACATGGAGCAACGTGCATGGTGTAGATCTCAACATGTGATCAACTTGGTAGCATGAATGAATCCGTATATAGTAGTATGTTTATAGCTGACAGATGAAGGTGCGCGGTTGCTACCTCTAGGGTCCCTGGGTGCTTATAAATAACAAACATGGCTATGCGTTTTTATATGCACATCACTTACGCTTAGTATTTGATCTTGATACATTCTTCTCCAACATGGCTCCTGTTGGTTCACCCACTCTCGCTAATGCCCTCAAAGTGGCCACCATCGCCGCTGTCCTCACCATGCTGGTCCTGCCTTCCTTGGGGCGCTGTTCGTCGCTGGGCCAAGAAGAACTAGTAGTGGCTCCTGCACCGGCGAAGCGGTGCAGCGAATGTGGCCCGCACTGCACGGAGATGTGCAGAGTCTCTGTTCCCCCAAAGTGCAGCCGGTACTGCGACGTCCCTAGCTGTGAGGACTGCCGGTCCGCCGCGATCCGCGGCTGCAGGGCCAGGTGCAAGGCTGGGGGCTGCGATTGCGATGGCGACGCGGCCCGGTCATGCGCGGGCTCTTGCTCCGGCAGTTCTTCGTGCGCGGACTGCATGAGGCAAACCGGTAAGCAGTGCACGAGCGACTGCAACAGCAAGTGCGCCGCCACCTGCGTGTGAAGAATATCAAACACAAAGGCAGATAGTTTGGCTGGGCCGCTCGGTATGTATCAATACCATCTACCTATGGTATGGTATGGATGCTGCCTGTGATTGTAATAAAGTTGTACCTTTTCTTCTTGTCAAATAAAAACGTTGTACCTTTTCTTTACTCCTTATCATAAATATACTTCCCAAAGTATTCCTTCAAAAGGTAATTTTCATTTGGAATTGAAACCCGTCTGTCATGTGTTATTGGTGTAATTTACCATATTTGTTTTTCTGTTCTGTAGGATAAATTTGATTTAAGACCTGTACGTAGATAGTCGTGGTGGTGCTGCTGCTAGGACTGTTGCCACTACTACCACTATCACTGCCACTTACTACTAGCACTACCATTACGACTACCGCCACCACCACCACCACTACTACTGCCTAAATTTTGGTTAAATGGATCATTCAAGATTAACCTAGAATGACAACACAATTCGGCAGTCTAAATGTATGATTGAAAGGAGCTTAATTTGCATGCTATATTAATTAGTTGCCACGATATAACCACTTGATATTTGCAAAAGGCAAAAGGTGCTTTTTTTTAACGGTAGAGGGGAGACCATCCCCACCTGAATATACTAGTATTTCGATTGCAACAAGAAGAACTCAAGGCAGAATTCAAGGATATATATTATCCAAAATGGCATGTAGTAAGTTTAGCGCATCTATCTAAGTACATCTTTTAGGAGTGTGGCGTTTCTGCTCCCGACTCATCAGCACCCCCCTCCCTGACGAAAAAAATCAAATACTAAAAACATTCAAAATTCCAATTTTTTTGTGTGGTAGATAAGTTTATGTATGAGGTGCGCTCCAAATTTTAACTCATTTGGACATCTGAGCAACTCTTAACAAAAAAGACAAATTCAGGGTCTGTAAAAAAGTTTATTGTTCACACACTATTGTGATCCGATTTGTTTTTTTTTGTTGCTGAGAGCTGCTCAGAAGTCCAAATAAGTTGAAATTTGGAGAGAACCTCACGCATACAATTGTCTATCACACAAAAAAAATTGGATTTTTTAAAAGTTTTTTAGCATTTATTTTGATTTTTTTTTCTGACCGGTTGCAGATGAGCCTGGACACCGAATTGGATTTTCGCATCTTTTAGCTCCTTTCATCGAGATTAGTTCCATCCAGTATAGTAGTAGGTGCCAAAATTATTTCTATTCCTAGATCTGGTTCTTGTGTAGGCACCTTCCACCTCTTGTATTCCGTGAGCACTAGGGATCACAATTGAAAACCACCCAACCTAGAGTTTTAGTTTTGGTTGTTCAATAATGTAGGTGGATGAGTGGAGAAAGATGACAAGAAAAAACATTCTAGTGGTAGCATGAAATGTTTTGAGAGAGCTGTTCCAAAGGAAGTGGGGAAGGTGTGTGCTCTCGAAGAAGCCGGCATACCCTGATGGATGTTGGCGCATTCAGTGGGGCGCTTGTGGTGCCCAATTGAAGGAGTGGAGTGTAAAAGCTTATGGGTAAATCATTTCCTTTCACATTTTCGCAACTATCAGTGGAAGCAATGGGATTTGGAGGAGAGATCGTTGACGTATGGTAAGAAGATTTGGGATAATCCTCCTTTTTGAAAAAAAAACTATTCAAATAGTAAGGCCAACTCCACCGCGCGACCCCAAACGGACATCCGTTTTGTTCGGATTTTGTCCGTTTCGGTAGGGATTTGGGATCGTGTCCGGGCGTGTCCTGGGATGCGGTGGCTGTGCGCCCAGCGCGCGGCCGCATCCCGGCCGCATCCTGTCCGCGTGCATTTTTCTTTGCAAGTTCTTAACTTTTTTTATCATTCATTTTTGGTACATGACAATACATCATCATATTTTGACTAGTAAAATAAGGCCAAAGAAAATAAAAACAACAAGAATACATTTTAGAAGATAGCCAACTTCCATAACTGCCCTCTTGAGTTGGGTTAGGGCCTTCTCGATGCACTCATTGCTGATCTGTGGAGGAGGCTCGATCTGGCATCCTCCTTTCTTCTTCAAGCCAGAAGTAGATGTTGCTTCCTCAGACCTAGTCTCGTGTCTAGCCTCTAATCTAGCAACAAGTGCACTTTTCTCATTTACAGCCAGTATGCTAGCTAAAAGTGCACGAACATGTACTAAATTTTGCTCTATCGATATATCGATGTACTCTTCTTCCCAATACCAAAACTTGCATCCATTCTACACAATAAAATTTGAAGTTAGCACAATTAGTCAAATCTAGAGCACAGACCGAAGCTAAAAAAAGCGCATACCCCGTCGTTTAAGCACTTGATGAACACCCATCCGGGATATTCCGGCATTGTAGACACGCAGCGCACGACCATCCTTGGGCAGTGGTCACACTTAATGAGTGGCAACGGTGCGCCGGTGAGCTTTTGGGCAAGCACCGAGCCCGGCCGACCGCCATTCGTGTATCTGCCGGTGGACCACCGACGGTGCTGATCCGAGCGGCTAAAGGAGGAACCACTGCCTGCATGTGGCCTTGCGGCCCTGCCAGGGCCTTCCGGCGAGGTGCCCGGCCAGTCCATGGCGTGGCCCGGCCTCCCACAGTCGGTGGAGCTCAAGACCGACCGGATCCGCCCCAAATCTGGCCGGCGGGTGCGCACACCAGGTGGCCGTGGTTGGGTAGCTCGGCGGCGCCGAGGGGAAGGGGCTGGGCGAGCTCGCGTCCGAACTGCACGGCTGCAATGGCCGCGGTGGCGGCGGCGGCGGCGAGGGAAAGAGTGGGGAAGAGTGGAGAGGGTGCGGCTAGAGGGAGGGAGGAGGCGGATAGAAAAAGGCCCGCCCTGTGCCACCGACGGGCGGGCCAGGGGAGGACACGCGCAGACGACCCGCGCGTCCGTGTGGTGTCCGTTTCACCCCAAAGGCGGCGCAAATTTGGGCCGCGGATGGGTCGAAAGCGGACACAAAACGAACAAAAGTCCGTTTGGTCCGTTTGCTCCCGCGCGCTGGGCCACCTCGTTTGTCCGTTTTACCCCAAACGGACGGGGCCGGACAAGATAGGGTCGCACGGTGGAGTTGGCCTAATGACATCGTCGGAGCTAGATGACATCTGCTTGGTGGGGGAGGGAAGCTACAAAAATTCTCATATAAGCCCTACCATATAAAAAATCTTCACCACTTGGTTCAAAGTTGGGGGAGGGGGCAGTGGCCCCCTCAGACTAACACATAGCCCCACCCCCAATATGATGTTTTGCATTTTAAAAAATCAATGCAAAAGGTAATGACAAGGCAGGACATGAACATCACCAACCACATCTCCTACTGACTACACATTCAATTTACACCAACCAATAAATTTAAGCTTCCTTGTGATTATGTGCCAGTGAAGCAATCAAAAGATGACTGTGTCACATACCTTTCTCGCTTCTACAGATCCTAAGCGGTGTTCTATATAAGTCGAGTGTAACTTATCGGCCACTCGGCTTCTAGCAGTGTAAGCCGAGTACAAACGCTAAAAGACACAGCAAAGAAAACGCCCTCGTGAGACACAAACACATCATCGAGTCTAAATCAAAAACTTTGTGGAAACCGATTGGAGCAATGATTGTGTCATGTTTGTCTCCTTTATCTCGTGGCAACGATGATAATTGAGATCCCAGTATATGGGAATGAGGAGGACTGGGATACGGACGACGACGAAGGGCCCAAGAGCTAGAGATGAGATACATAGAAGTCCCCTATATATATACTTTAGGATGTGAAGGTGACTAGGATATGAATTTAAATTTGTTTATCCGGCTTCAATTTATTTAAAATATTGGAGGAAAATATTGGAGGAAAACTAAAGGCTCATGGTTTACGCCAACTTGTAAACTTCAAAGCAGATTATTATTTGTGGTTCGAACCTACTATTCTTCTAGGTACTAATTATGGTCTATATATATTTCAAACTATATGATAATAATCAAATACATTATGCTATATCTATTTGAATTTTCAAATAAATTTCATCAAACATATTACAACCAATCCCTGCAGCAGCGCGCGGGGTATCATCTAGTTCATCAAAAATAAGGACAGGAGCTCCTATATGGCACTTTGGGCATTGCAAATATCTACATCGCTTACGCGGAAGGCACAACAGGCCACGGCCTATTAGCGTGCTTGCTCCCCTCGGTTGCTTCTCTCGCTAACTCGTTGGCGTTCTATTGCTTGCTCGTTGGCTAGTAAAAAGAACCAGTAGCTACATTGTCATGAAGATAATGACTTCTCATTTTTTATGCTCCATCCGTTTCTAAATATAAGAAATTTTAGAGATTTTTAATATGAACTACGTATGGATGTATATAGACGCATTTTAGAGAGCATATTCACTCATATTGGTTCGTGTGTAGTAAGTATTCGAATCTCTAAAAAGATTTATATTTAGGAACGGAAGGAGTAGATTTTTTCGACATGATAGATTAATTTTTGTTACATTCAAAAGAGTTTATGAATTTTAAAAAGATTATGGAGTTCTTCACAAATTTGAAAAATGTTCGTCAACTTAAAAAATACTCATGAACTTGAGAAAATGTTGGTATATTTGGAAAATATGTATGGATCTAAAAAATTACGTATTTAAAAAAAATGTTAAATCAATTGGAAAAATTCAAAAACTGTTCATGCTTTTTTTAAATGATGAAAAATTAAAAGAAAGAAAAAAACAAAAACGAAAAACTTTGTGCTGGGAAAAACCTGACAGAAAGCTTATAGAAACGTTCAAAAACATGTTTCCACACAAGGTGGTTTTGGGCCACCCCGTGTACTTCACTCGCTCGCTCCAGTGTGTGCTATATATAAGAACACTATCATTTGGTAAGGAGGGGCATCGGTCGGGAAAAGCAACAAATTGACTTATTCTTCGTTTGCAGCGCCTTGCCTTGCCTGTCTCAAACTCCGCCCGCTCCTTGAGACAGGCAAGGCGCTGCAGCAAAGCCCGATGAACGATCACCGCTATTCACCGGTCCCGATAACTCGTCCGAGTTGTACACTGCAGAACGAAAGAGATCATGAATGAATGTAGAGCTCGTTTTAAAGAAAGAAAAACATGATGATTTTTTTTTGGCAAAGGAAAAAAGCATGCATGAATGTAGATTTGAGTTTAGAACGAGTAAGGGCATCTCCCTCGCACCCGCAAATTTGCTCCAGCATCCGACTATGGACAGGGGACCAGTCCGCACACAATGATGTCGAAGACTGTCATCCAATGTTACGCGCATACATTTCGTATGCTTTTTCAACAGACCGGATGAAATACATGTAATGTGAATGATATTCATACAGACCGGACGACATTCATTACAATCTGGACAATTTTCTAAAAAAGGGGAGTGGACCTAAAACCTACACTATGACGGAGTTGGGCATCGAAGCCCATGCTTTTCCCTTCCTAGGACCGTGTTCTCCATCGCCGATGTCTCCGTGAGCGCCGCCGATAAGACTCGTGAAGTGAAAATGCAGTGGCCGGCGAGGAAGAGTATAACAGTGAAGATGGACCGACCCACATGGGACACCGGGCCCAGCCGCCTCACGTGCCCTACTCATCCTCGAAGGAGTCTGCACCTTGCCTTTCACTGGTGGACTTGAGGTCCACGATGAAAATGGAGGCGCCGATATTGTCGTTGTGCCACAGGCCCGCCCAAAAGTTCGACGGTGGCGCATAGGACGCGTAGTTAGCGGCCATGTCGTTCGCGATCGCCTGCAGTTGCGCCTCCACGGTCGCCTATTCTTGTCAAGCGGCGGCTTGAGCGCTGAGGGCCTCGTAGATCGCATGTTGCTCCACGACGAAGTTGGTGTTTGCCACGGCCATGGCCGCCACGCCTCATCGCTCGCCCGCTCGTCGTCTATGTGGCCCTCCGCCAGCTGGTGATGCTGGAACGCAGTCATAGGCACCGACGCAAGCTGCTCCTCCACCATGGCGGTGTTGAACGCCTGCTCCATGGTGAAGCTGGCATGGAAAGGCGCGGGCTCCGGTGTAGTGTTGTCAGAGCCCGTCTCCATCGTGGGGTCGTTACCTGTTGTCGGAGACCTCGGGTGAGCTAGCCGGCATGTCAGCCTCGATTCGCGTGGCATGACGGCTGTGCTAGGCGTTGGCAAGGCCGGCCACCTCATGCTTCATCACCGGCGAAAGGTTCTCCCGCAGAGCTTTGCAGTCTGCAGTCAGGATGAATGTGATGCAAGGAAGGAAGATGTGGAGTGGTTTGTGATGTGGTATGGAGTTAGCCGGATGTGGCCCTACTCATGTATAGATATTAGGAGGCACAAAAGGCCCTCTGCTGCAACCAAGAAAAAATATGAAGATATTGGATCACCCTGTCGAATAACACGCGACGATCTGAATTCCTCTTTTTTTAGAATTAATTCCTCTAATTTCTTGCTATTGAACAAAACAGAATAATAAGCCCTAAGCCCAAGGTAATGGTGTGTCACGGGATCTATTTGTTGAGGCCACCGAATCATAAGCCCAGCCCAGCCACACTCTGCCGGTGTGTATCTCCTCTTCGCCGCCCTTCTCGAAAAAAAAAATCTCCTCTTTGCCGCCGATGTCATCGAGGCTGGCCGGCCGCTCTTGGGTTTGCCGGCGGGCAGGGCTTGGGAAAAGTTCATCAAACAGGTTGAAGGCCAATGAAAGAAAAAACTGACATGGGCGCGACCCAAGGTAATTGACTAAATAGCTAGTACTAGCTAGCTACCATCTCTTTTCTAGTTTCAATATCATTATCATGCTTGATTAATTATTATCTGATTGAATTCTATTCTCATAAAGACCATGAGACAGGCCTCGGGGACTAATTTATGTGCATACTACGTTTGCGAAAACATTCACATGATGACGTCCGAAAGATCCAAAAATGATAGACAACTTTGGATACATTTGACAGGACACTATTCACAATTCTTTTTATATATCATGATTTAATATATATACACAACTAATACATTCAATTATATTGATCTCCTGCTTTAAAATTGATGGAGATGTGGGATGAGCTCTTACCAACGGTTCGTGTACTAGCAATTCAAGAGGAAATAGCAGGATTTTTGCTCGACCAGGTCATAGATCTCAAAGGAGAATTCGATTACGCGCTACTGCTGTAATGCCTTCATATAATGATCGATCTGCAAATTGTAGGAGAAATTGTATATATATACAAATATATGTGTGTGTGTGAATGATCGTGCGAGAAATTCGATGATATATATATATATGATCGGTTCTATGAGAAATTCTATTTTTATATATATGCATAACATGTACAGTATGTACTAGCCTAAAAATGTCTGAAATAAAAAAGAATTAAATGAAAAACACAAAATTAAAAGAAAAATTAAACTAAAAACCCCTAAACCCCTAAACCCTTTAATCTCGGTTTGTGTGACCTACTGAGACTAAAGGCCCTCAGCCCCCCGCCTCGGGCTCATGCCACGTGATGGGACTTTGGTCCCGATTCGTGTTGAATCAGGACTAAAGGGGGGGGGGGGCTTTAGTCCCCACCCTTTAGTGCCGGTTCCAGAACCGGCACTAAAGGGCCTTACGAATTGGGACTACATCCCAATTTTGCACTAGTGCATGCAAAGCTGGCATGGAAAGGCGCGGGCTCCGGCGTAGTGTTGTCGTATCCCGTCTCCGTCGTGGGGTCATTGCCGTCGTCGGAGACCTTGGGTGAGCTGGCCGGCATGTCGGCCTCGATTCACGTGGCATGACGGCTCTGCTAGGCATTTGCAAGGCTGGCCACCTCGTGCTTCATCACCGGTGAAAGGCTTTCCCACAGAGCTTTGCAGCCTGTAATAATGGTGGATGTAATGCAAGGGAGGAAGATGTGGAGCGGTTTATGGTGTGGCGTGGCGTTAGCCGGGTGTGGCCCTCTGCTAGATGCCTCATGTATAGATATTAGGAGGCATAAAAGGCTCTCTACTGCAATCAAATAAAATATGGGGATATTGGATCACCCTGTCGAATAACAGGGGACGGTCTGAATTCCTCTTCTTTTTTTTGAGAACTTTTTTTTGAAAGTACTTTTTTTTAGAACTAATTCCTCTAATTTCTTGCCATTGACGAAACAGAATAATAAGCCCTAAGCCCAACGTAATAAGCTTGCTGAGCCCCCCGAATCATAAGCCCAGCCCAGCCACACTCTGCCGGTCTCTTCGCCGCCCTTCTCAAAAAAAAAAAAAATCTCCTCTTCGCCGCCGATGTCACCGAGGCTGGCTGGCCGGCCGCCCTTCCTCCAAGACCGGCCGGGCGGACCGCCTCGTGCTGCGGCTGCTGGAAGTGGCGCAACGAGTCTCCCACCTCACCATCACCGCTGCTCGCCGTCCGTCCGTCCGTCCCTCCTTCCGTCCATGGCAGCGGCGACCTCCGCCGTCAGCAGGCCCAGCGCGGCGGCGTCGGCCTCCAAGACCCCATCCCGGCCTCCGTTCGAATATGTAGGTACCCACTCGTTCAAATCTGTTTCTGCATCCTCTATTTCTAGCTAGTCTGTAAAATGAAACTTGATGCACCCTCTGTTACATTTGGTTCGTAGCTCAAAACGAAACTTGCAAATGGCTCAATAGATTTACAGGCAGCACAGCTTGATAATAGGTGGGATGGGATCAACTTGCAAGTATGTTAGACAAATGCCTTGACTGACGAGACTGAAAAATTAATCACTTTTTTCCTTGTATTGGGTGACAAGCATGTGACTGCTCGCCTGATGCATCAAACGGAGTATCTGAAACAAAATTATCCTCCTGCCTGCCTGCCTGCCTGCCTTCAAGTGGAGGTTTTGTAATGCCACTGCACGCCGTCTCACACGACTGTCTGTGCATTAGAGCCTGCATCGCTAATGGCAAGATTAAACATTGTTCTCGTTACTATTGGCTCGAGAACAGATCTCAGGCCGTATACAACCGTTGTAGATAGATTGTAAACATTCAGTTAAAATATTTTCGATACACTTCAGAGTGAAAAAAAGAGAAAGAATATAGTTACGTAACCCAAGCGGATGGAGAGCCTTGATGATAATTAAGAGAAACCAATGGCGCAGTAGATTTAGAGCACAGCTTGTGAATAGGTGCGACCAACTGGGTTCTTATGCTGATGCTGATGTTTATGGCATGTCATTGGTAGCACGCTTGTAATAATGCACAAAACCAATGTCATGACTCATAAAACTGAAAATTAAACACTTTCTTCCTTGTATTGGGTGACAAGCATGTGACTGCTCACGTGATGAATCAAACGTAGTATCTGAAACTAAATTATCTTCGTGCCTGCCTGCAAGTGGACGTTTTTGTATTGCCGGTGCGTGCCGTCTCAGATGGCTGTCGGTGCCTGCATCGCCAGTGGCCAGGTTAAATATTGTTCTTGCGATTGGCCCGAGAACAGATCTGAGGCTGTATACGACCATTGTATACCGTAAACATTCGGCTAAAATACATTTCAATACATTTTAGAGTAAACAAAAAAGAAGAAAAGAATTGGGGCGTTGGATTCAATTGCAAATACGCTGAATCCAAGCGGATGCAGCGTTGATGCTACTCCTAAGAGGGAACAAATGATGCAATGGATTCACAGCACAACCTGTGAATAAGTGCCACCAACTGGGTGCTGATGCTGATGGCAAGGCATTGGTAGCACGCTTGTAAATGTCAAGGCCATGAACCCCGTGTCATGACTGACGAAGATGAAAAACGAATCACTTTAACCCCCCTTGTATTGGGTGACAAGCATGTCACTGCTCACATGATGCACCAAATGTAGTATCTGAAACAAATTATCTTGCTGCCTGCAAGTGGGCGTTTTGTAATGGCAGTGCACGCTGTCTCAAATGCCTGTCGGCACCTCGGTGTGGCCATTTTGATTACTTTATTAAAGCCTGCATTGCTAATGGCAAAATTCAATATTTTTGCTGTGATTTGATCGAGAACAGATCTCAGGCTACATACGACCGTTCTATATTGGAGAGCTCAAGCACTATACTCATCCCGCTCACAGCATTTCTCTTCTCAACTCAGGCATCCAAAAGCTTCAACATCTCACAAAGATCTCCAAACTCCTGACTAGAGCCTGCCTACAGCCCCGCCCACGCATCCGTTCGGTGCTGGCCGCCATAACTTCACCGGAGTCGCCTCCTGGTTCTGCGCCGCCTCGCCGGCACCGACAAGGCTCTGAATCTGCTGCTGCTGCTGCCGCCGTTACAATGCTGTAGCTGGCGCTGACGTGCCTGTGAGGACCACGTCTTCCTCGCTGCTGCTGCTGCGTCTGGTCCTGGGTGCTGATCAGGGGCAAGCTCGTGAAGGTAACTATGGCTGCAAGATTGGACTTTGACTTGTAATTTGTTCAAGAACAGATCCCAAGCTCTACCTATACACGTCTTGTTCACACCATTCTCTTCTTCATTAATTTCTGCAGTGCACCTGTGTTGAGTTTTTCCAAGCGTTCCAATGGCGGAGATGGTGGCCACCATGGTGATCCGGCCATTGGTGTCCATGCTGATGAACAAGGCGTCCAGCTCCCTCCTGGATCAGTACAACGTGATGGAGGGAATGGAGAAGCAGCACAGGATTCTGAAGCGCAGGCTTCCGGCCATACTTGACGTCATCAATGACGCCGAGGAGCAGGCTTCAGGTCACAGAGAAGGGGTCAAAGCCTGGCTCCGGGAACTCAAGACAGTGGCCTACGAGGCAAATCAAGTCTTCGATGAATTCAAGTACGAAGCACTCCGCCGTCAAGCCAAAAAGAAGGGGCACTGCACCAAGCGTGGCTTCGATGTAATAAGACTCTTCCCTACTCACAACCGTATTCTGTTCCGCTACAAAATGGGCCGCAAGCTCTGCATGATTCTGCAGGAGATCAATGTCCTCATTGCAGAGATGCATGACTTTGGGTTGAGGCAGACACTGCCGGTGTCCAAGCAATTCAGGCAGAAGCTATTGTTCAAGCAGTGGAGGCGGGCATCATCGACCCACAAGCACTTGCCAGCAGATCCAGGGACAGAGATAAGAAGAATATTGTTGATGCACTACTTGGTGAAGCTAGCAATGCAGACCTTGCAGTAGTTTCCATCGTTGGAATGGGGGGCCTTGGCAAAACCACATTAGCGCAGGTCATATACAATGAACCTGAAATTCAGAAGCATTTCCAGTTGTTGATCTGGGTGTGTGTCTCTGATACCTTTGATGTGAACTCCCTGGCTAAGAGTATAGTTGAAGCTTCTCCCAAGAAAAATGATGATATAGACAAACCACCACTGGATAGGCTTCGAAAATTGGTCAGCGGGCAGAGGTATTTCCTTGTATTGGATGATGTCTGGAACAACAGGGAATTCCACAAGTGGGAAAGGTTGAAGGTCTGTCTTCAGCATGGTGGCATGGGTAGTGCAGTGTTGACAACAACTCGTGATAAACAAGTTGCTGAAATTATGGATGCAGATAGAGCCTTCAATCTCAGTCGTTTGGAGGATTGCTTCATAAAGGAAATTATCGAGGCTAGAGCATTCAGTTCACAGCATGAAAAGCCTCCTGAGCTACTGAACATGGTTGGTGTGATTGTGAGGAGATGTAATGGTTCTCCTTTAGCTGCAACTGCACTGGGCTCTCTACTTCGTACCAAGACCAGCGTGGAAGAATGGAAGGCTATATCAGCTAGAAGCCACATATGCACAGAAGAATCTGGAATTTTGCCAATACTAATGATTAGCTACAAAGAATTGCCATCATACATGAAGCAGTGCTTTGCTTTTTGTGCTGTATTTCCCAGGGGTTACAGGATTGATGTGGAGAAGCTGATCCAACTATGGATTGCAAATGGCTTTATCCCAGAATACAAGGAATATACTCTTGAAACCGCTGGAAAACATATTTTTAATGAGCTTGCCTCAAGGTCATTCTTTCTGGACATAGAGGAAGATAAAACAGACTGCGAGTATTATTCCAGAACTACATGTAAAATCCATGATCTTCTGCTTGACATCGCATTATCTGTTATGGAAAAGCAATCTGATATTGCAACTGAGGAACCAAGTCAAATCAAGTGTCTTACAGACTTTCCAGTCTTTCCTGATACTGCTCGGCATTTATTTTTGGCGCGTGAAGAAACAGATGGTATATGTTTGTCACATGAAGAAACAGAAGGTATTTCAAATGAATTTGTGGAGAAAAAATTCCCTGCTATCCGAACAATCATATGCGATAGTTTTATGGGACACTCATTGCAGCATCTATCAAAACACAACTCTTTGCATGCCTTGAAGCTCCATACAGGGAGAGAATCATTTCTACCGCAGCGAAAGTATCTGCGTTACCTGAGGTACCTTGATCTCTCAGGAAGTTTTATCAAAGCACTGCCTGAAGACATAAGTATTCTTTATAACTTGCAAATGTTGGACCTTTCCAATTGTTGTTTTCTTGATCGACTTCCACGGCAAATGAAATATATGACTTCACTCCGTCACCTCTACACTCATGGCTGTCCGGAGTTGAAGAGCATGCCTCCAGAACTCGGAAAACTCACGAAGCTACAGACGCTTACATGTTTTGTAGCAGCAGTTACTGGACCTGATTGTAGTGATGTTGCAGAGCTGCAGCATTTAAACCTCGGTGGTCGGCTAGAGCTATGTCAGTTAGAGAATGTTAAGGAACCAGAGGCAAAAGTGGCAAACCTCAGAAACAAGAAGGATCTCAGAGAATTGACATTAAGATGGACTTCTGTTTGTGATAGCAACGTGGATCTCAGAGAATGTTTCGAATATCACGATGAGCTGCAGGTTCTGCGGATATATTCCTATGGAGGAAGGTGCATTGGGATGTTGCGAAACATGGTTGAGATCCATCTTTTTCATTGTGAAAGATTGCATTTTTTGTTCAGATGTGGTACATCCTTAACTTTTCCTAAACTGAAGGTGCTTACACTAGAGCATCTATTGTATTTTGAGAGATGGGGGGAAATAAATAAGAGGCAAGAAGAACAGATAATATTTCCTCTGCTTGAGCAGTTGTTTATTCGGCATTGTGGACAGCTGGTAGCATTACCTGGAGCACCATTGCTTGGAGAACCAATTACTGGAGATTATAGATTGATAGCGTCAGCATTTCCTGCTCTAAAGGTACTTGCATTGGAAAACTTGGAGAGTTTTCAGAGATGGGATGCTGCTGCTGAAGGAGAACATATATTGTTTCCTCAGCTTGAGACATTGTCAGTTGAGAAATGCCCAAAGCTTATACATTTACCCGAAGCACCAAAACTCAATGTGTTAAAAATTGAAGATGGCAAGCAAGAGATCTTCCATTTTGTAGACAAATATTTGTCTTCATTGACCAATCTGATACTGAATCTAGAATGCACAGAGACAACATCAGAGGCTGAGTGCACTTCAGTTTTACCGGTGGGCTGCAAGGAGAAATGGAACCAGAAATCCCCTCTAACAGTTATGCAGTTAAGACACTGCAAGTCATTCTTTGGAGCAGGTTCACTGGAGCCATGGGACTATTTTGTACACCTTGAAGAGTTTGAAATTGATAGATGCGATATGCTCGTCCAGTGGCCAGAGAAAGTGTTCCAAAGCTTGGTATCCTTGAGAACATTAGTGATTAGAAATTGTGAAAATCTGACTGGATATGCACACACTCCTCTTGAGCCATCAGCATCCGGAAGGAGTCAACACCTGCCAGGTCTGGAGTCTCTTGTGTTAGAGGATTGTGCAAGTTTGGTAGAAATGTTCAACTACCCGGCATCTCTCAAGAGAATGAATATTACTGGGTGCCGTAAGCTTAAGTCCATATTCCACAAGCAGCAGGGCATGTTGGAGTTAGTTGAAGAGTCTTGCAGTGAGGAAATCTTGCCTGCAGCTGTATCAGAGTTGTCATCCTCACCCATGAATCACTTCTGTCCATGCCTAGAATATCTGTCGTTAGATGGATGTGAAAGTTTACCAGCGGTTCTAAATCTTCCACCATCCTTAAAGAGCATAATTATTGATGACTGCAGTAGTATTCAAGTCCTATCATGCCAGCTGGATGTGCTCCAGAAACCAAAAGATTTAGCAGAGCCGTCAACAGCAGCAGCAGCAGCAAGAGAGCATTCACTTCCTCCTTGTCTCGAATATCTACACATATTGTCTTGTGATGGCATGTTGGGGTGGATTCTCTGTCTGCCCACGTCCCTCAAGAAACTGAACATTCAGGACAACAGTGGGTTGACATCACTGGAGATTCTGTCAGGAGAGCACCCCTCATCGTTGGAAACCCTTTTTCTTGTTAGCTGCAGTACCTTGGCATCCTTGCCGAATGAGCAGCAAGCATACGGGTCTCTCCAACACCTTGCAATTACACACTGTCCTGCAATAAAGAAGCTCCCTAGATGCCTGCAGCAGCAACTGGGCAGCATCAACGAGAAAGAACTAGACGCCCGTTATGAAGGTATGCATGTCATTCTATCTTTGCAACGTTTAACCAACAAATGCAGTCACCCATCAAATCCCTTGTACCAGAGTCAACACGTCTGTACAAGTTTGTTCTCCATTACTTTGATGTAGTGTTGTATAAATTTTCATGTTAGAGTAGCTTGTACAAGTTTGTTAATCTGACATCATTTGTGATATGTGCAGTCATGGCACTTAAACCAAAGACATGGAAGGAAATACCAAGGCTAGTCTGTGAGCAGTGGGAGGCCTTGCGTGATTGAGGGTTATTCATGTAGGAGTCCGACCGCAGGCAGGATCCTCCTGCAATTCATATAGGAGAATAAGTGTTGCCGAGGAAAACAGGGCAGGAGGAAAGCCACATAGAAAGGGCATGATTCTGTTATGTTTGCTTCAAATAATGCATGTACCAGGTTATGTCATGATTGTTATCGGCTTTGTTGCACTTTGACCTTTATCTTGTTCAGATACTTGTAATGTGGATTAACTTATCCTCTTAAACATTTCCTGTGGAAGCTGGGATACTCATCTCATCTCACGTCTGATACTTGTGCAGTAGGAGTACTTCTCAAGTTTATTTACAAGTTGGGAAACACACCTTCATGTTTGTAAACTCTTTTCGTCTTGTTTAGTGGAAGTTGAGATGTATACTCACATTTGACTGGGCTATCCAGTTTAAGTGTCGTTAGACATTGATCGTTAAATTCTTCAGATACCTTTCATACTGCGATTTTATCTACTTGTATTTCTCCAGATTAAGACAAGTTGGGAAAAAATGCTCAAGTTTTTGAATGTTTTGCTGCTGTCCAAGCAAAGTTTTACAAGAATACAGTGCGATGGCACAAGGTTTCTTCTTCTTTTCGAAGGGAAACAGTAGGGATAATCTCTGCTGCAGCTTTTACAAACTGTATGTCAGTAACAATGACTAGCTATTTATGTAGTCGCCTGTTAGTGTTTTGATGTGCTGTTATAGATTTGATTTGAATGGCGATCTCTTTCATGAGCTGTTTTGCCAATGGAATCTTATTCGTTTCAGAGTCTGTGAACGCTCCACATATATTCCTTGCAAAACGATGATGCCTCCTTGCAGGTGCAGGGTCCTCAAGGCGAACCTGTTCCCAGGTATGTACCATGAGTAACGAATCGTAGCTCGAATGCATTTAACAGTTTGCTGATCTCGTGTTATTTTGTATCTGACTTGAGAAGCTATTTAATTGTCAGAGTACATGGTCAACAATGCGAACGAGGCTATTTATTTGTCAGAGGACATGGTCAACAATGTGAACGGCACCTGTAGATGGATCTCAGGAACTTGGCGGCAGATTTGGGAGCTCGCCTGTCCAGCGAAAGTACACCATTTTGAGCAGAGGCGTCTGCCTGTTTCAGGTGGTCGTTTGGTTTGGCCGGGCTAGGAGGAATTAGTGCAGCTTCAACTTGTTGAGAAACTTTGTGGTACTCTGCAATTTGGAGCCCTGTGGAAGGTTGTCATGAATTTATTTATTTTTGACAGCAGGCCTCCCCGATGGCTGCTACTCTGCTCTGTGCTCTGCTCGTGGAATGGCTTGTGGTTGCTTCTTCAACTGTACTGTACTGCAGCCGCTCTCCGTTGAGAATTGTTGGAGCGTGCAGTGTAGGGTGACTGCTTGTCGTCGAGTTGAGCATCGTGGAATCACATCCCAGGTAAAGACGACCCACCTGCAGCCTGACGAACGTTGTCAAATCATATCCCAAGACCCAGGCCGGCCGAGACGGTCTGCTCTGGATTTGGTTTTCTGTTGGCACTTTAGGTGGCTGTGCAACAGGGTCAGTAGCAGTTTAGTGTTGAGTTTCGCTGCAGCATAGTGTTGTAGGTATCTGAATAACTTGCTGGCCACTTACGAGGGAGGACCCAAGTTGCAGGAGCAGGCCGAGATTGTACAGTGTGCACCGATGAAGAAGCAATGGATGTTGAGTAGTATTATTATGTAGTAGTAAGATTTTGTGTCCTTTGATTGCTTTTGGTGCTGCTTCAGTTGATTTACCTGTGTATTTCATAGTATGTTTCTTTACAGTCTCCTCTAGTCAAGTCAGTCAGTCCACTGCTTTTGAGTATTAGTAATGCCATTCCCCTGAAATTTCTGTTTCTCTGCTATCTGTCTGTGTACCAGTAGCTGTACTAGCTAGTTTACGCTAGACTGTATCCTGTTTGTGCACCTCCTATTCTGTTGGTATCTATGACTTCTTGTCTCTATACACGCATGCATGCCTGGGTAGAATCTGTTAATTAGATCAAACGTACAAATTTAGTTACTTGTATTATTTGTTTTTCTTTTATACGACAAAATAGTCATTTTAGATCTTGTTGCATTTTGTGCCATGTATATGCCTGGTACTACTATTCCCAGCAAACACGTCATTTTGGTTCATGTGTTGTGCCATGTATATGCCTGATACACTTATTTAGCATTTGCCTGTCTATACTAGTAGAAAAAGGCCCATTTGTCTCAGTTCCAGAGGCCCATTTGTCCCGGTTCTGGAACCGGGACTAAAGAGTCGGGACTAAAGCCCATGACCTTTAGTCCCGGTTCGCTTACGAATCGGGACAGGTGGGGCTCCACGTGGCCGCTGCGGCCAGCCCAGGCAGGAGGGCCCAACCGGGACCAAAAAGCATCCACGCGTCAGCAGCTCAGGGGCTGGGTTTTTTGTTTTTTTAGGGGGGGGGGGGGTTGGGGGTTTTGGAGGGTTAATTTAGGGGGTTCATGTATTGTGTTAGCTAGCTAATGGAGAGAAGTGACCTCTCTTATCTCCGTGCTTTGTCGACGCTACGTACTATACGTATAGAGAGAACTAGCGAAACGTTAGCTAGTAAGCAAATGAAGGAAACCATTAAGTACACAAGATCGTCATGAACATATACAGAGAGAAGTGATCGACCTCCTCCTTCTCCGAGAGATTGATCGAACAACAAGTTTTTGTATATCCATCCGACGCTACTAGCTACATATATACAATATAAGATCTCTTACAATCCCTAACATCTGAAGTCAAATGCCACATGGTATTCTTTGGCTTTATTGATGACGTGGTCAAGAAAGAATCCCACAATTTCCTCTTGAATTGCTTTTATGCGATCATGTGGTAGGAGTTCATCCCGCATCTGCCAGATCTAAATTGAAGAAGAGTGTCAATACATGTGTATAAATGAAACTCAACACAAATGATGGTAATAAAATAAAATTATGAATATGTTTGCTTACGCACTTCATATTGTTTTTCAGAGTAGCCCCGCTTATTAGAGGCCGTCGTGTTGTAGATAAACTCGCAAATGTAGTATCCACAGAAATCATTCCCGGCTTCCTGCCACAAGCACTTTACGAGAAATAGAGGTCAATCAAACTGATAAGCAAGCATACTAAATGGTATTGATGAAACTAGCTAGAATCAATGGGAGATGCGCGGAACTAGGTAGTAGTACATACTTTCAGGTGTTTAAATCGCAGCTCGGTCGGCAGTCCCGGAGAAATTATGGTGAACTGTTTCCAAACCCCGCCAGACAAAGAAAATAATTACTTGATATCAGAAAATGAACAAAGTTGCCGATATAGTGCGATAATGATCGATTGAACTTACTCCTTGAGCATTCGAGTCATGTCCGCATACTCCTCGGGATCTTTTCGTCTGGAGTCTAAGACGGTTACTTCTCCCCGCTCAAGCTTAATCTTTAGGAGAATAAAGTGGAACCTACACAACATGCATAAAGGGAAACCGAATGTGCACAAGACAGTAACACTCACTTGAAGTTGCAAGGAAATAGTATTTTATCGTTGCTTTGATTTTTGAGCAACGATTGTAGCAAGTTGTCCTTGGTTTTTGAGACATTATGTTTAACCGTTCATTCATGTATGACATTTGGGTTAATGACCCCAATATCATAGATTTGTGCTTTTCTCCATTCGACGATCTTCAATCTGCATAATATAGTGAGGATAATTATATATACATGCAATGAAAGAGCTGAGCTATATATAGAGACTTAATTACATAAAGTAGTACTTACAGACAGTAGCAAGCCACGAGTGATTTGTCGAGGGCCTTTTGATTGTAGAACTGGAAAAACTCGTCAAAATCAACAGTTAACAGTTCTTGTCCAATGAAGTCGTGGTCCTCTTTAATTCTCATCGTCAAAGCATCCTTCTCAGACTCGCTGCATGTTTGCATGTACCATTGATGGAATCTTCGCGCCATCGTTGTCAAAGGAGGACTTCCATCTTTCACGAGAGGCTTCCCGTACTGGTATCTGAATTCGTCCATCTCCATTGTATCAAAATGTACATCGTCAGTCAGGTAATCACCAGGATTAGTACCGGGCAGCATCCGCGGCAGATTTTCGATGATATTGCTAGACATCTTGAGCTGGGGGCATGATTGGTTCTCCTGTTCTACGAGTTGGGGAATTTTTTTCCCACTTCTTCGTTTTGCTAACCTTTTGTCACTTGAAGTAGTTCCCGACCGGCGCGCATCTTCCAATGTCTTTTTAAGACAGCGGACATGGTTGTCATCCGACGAAGGCAGTGGTGGTCGCTTCAGGGTGTTGATACCGTGCTTTGCTTTCAGCGGATCTATCTTCTCCACCGGAGGTGGATGTTTCATAAATCTTCACGTTTCAAAGAAGTCCCTCACTTGGGGCTTCACAGATCTTCACGTTTTCCTCCACGGTCATCTCGTATGGTAACTTCTCTAGAGGCTTGAGAGATGGACCGAATTTGTATTGCTTCCCGCCTCTGGCTGTACTGCTAGACGCCAGAGTGGCGGCGTCTCTCTTCCGTTGCTGCTGACGAGTAGTAGAAGGAGGCGGACTGCTCCGACGTGCCGGAGCAGTCGGAGTGGCGGTGTCTGCCGCCGTTGCTGACGAGGCGGAGAAGGAGGCGGGCTGCTCGGACGCGCCGGAGCAGCCGGAGAAGGAGGCGGAGTGCCGCCCTCACGCGCCGGAGTAGCCGGAGAAGGAGTCGGAGTGCCCTGATCACTCGACGGGGGAGGAGGAGGCGGAGTGCCCTGACTCGCCGGAGGAGGAGGTGGAGGAGGCGGAGGCATCCAGTTCGGAAGCCTGATGTGCTCCTTCTGCAATAGACATGGAGTCTTCAGAGCAAGACCCAGCTGAGTCTCCCCTTCACCTGTAGGGTGGTCAAACTCGAGCTCCTCAAATCCCTCCGTTACTTCATCCACCATCACAACAACATAGCCTTGTGGAATCAGACGGTAGTGAAAAGTTGCATCGGGTTCAGGAGGTGCAACAGAGCCGACAGCCACCTTGACTTTGAGGTTCTGCCATTGCGTCATAAGCTAGCAATGTTGAGTGAGGGAGTCCTGGATTGGGGGGTATCCGGGTAGCCGGACTATGACCTTTGGCCGGACTCCTGGACTATGAAGATACAAGACTGAAGACTTCGTCCCGTGTCAGGATGGGACTTTCCTTGGCGTGGAAGGCAGGCTTGGCGATGCGGATATTTAGATCTCCTACCATTGTAACCGACTTTGTGTAACCCTAACCCTCTCCGGTGTCTATATAAACCGGAGGGTTTTAGCCCGTAGGACAACTCCAACATACAACAATCATACCATAGGCTAGCTTCTAGGGTTTAGCCTCCTTGATCTCGTGGTAGATCTACTCTTGTACTACCCATATCATCAATATTAATCAAGCAGGACGTAGGGTTTTACCTCCATCAAGAGGGCCCGAACCTGGGTAAAAACATTGTGTCCCTTGTTTCCTGTTACCATCCGCCTGGACGCACAGTTCGGGACCCCCTACCCGAGATCCGCCGGTTTTGACACCGACATTGGTGCTTTCATTGAGGGTTCCTCTGTGTCGTCGCTTTTAGGCCCGATGGCTCCTTCGATCATCGACAACGATGCAGTCCAGGGTAAGACTTTTCTCCCCGGACAGATCTTCGTCTTCGGCGGCTTCGCACTGCGGGCCAATTCGCTTGGCCACCTTGAGCAGATCGAAAGCTACGCACCTGGCCATCAGGTCAGGTTTGGAAGCTTAAGCTACACGGCTGACATCCGCGGGGACTTGATCTTCGACGGATTTGAGCCACAACCGAACGCGCTGCACTGTCTCGATGGGCATGATCTAGCTCTGCCGCCGAACAGCACACTGGAAGCCGTACACGCATCGGTCCCGACTCCTAATTCGGAGCTGGTTGCTCCAATCGAGGACGAGCGGTTGGACGCCGCCTCGGGGGCTGTGATTCCAAAGGCGATCGAGCCGAATACCAGCCCCGCACTCTACAAGACCCATGACTCCGAGGGGCCGGACTCCTCTCCGGGCTCCGAGCCCCCCGCGCCCCTGCCGATCGAATCCGATTGGGCGCCGATCATGGAGTTCACCACTGAGGACACCTTTCAGCACTCGCCCTTTGGCGATATCCTGCAGTCACTAAAGTCTCTCTCTTTGTCAGGAGAGCTCTGGTCGGACTACGGTCAACAAGGTTGGGATACGGACGATGAAGAAATTCAAATCCCACCCACCACCCATTTGGTAGCCACTGTCGATAATTTAAATGACGTGCTCAACTTCGACTCCGAAGACATCGACGGTATGGACGATGATGCAGGAGACGAACATGAACCAACGCCTATAGGGCATTGGACAGCCACCTCATCTCATGATGTGTACATGGCGGATACACCTAAAGGAAGCAACAACGAGGAGCACGGGGAGGCAACGAGGGATCGATCTCTCGAAAAACAATCAAAGCGGCGACGTAAACGCCGCCTCAAGCCCCGCCTCGATTCAAACCCAGCCATAGAGCAGGATGAGCCGGTAGACGACGAGCATGCCCTAGAGCAACCGTCCGAACAGGGCAACTCGGATAAAGAAACCAAACAACCCGCCCCCGGCGAAAACGACATTCTGGACAACCTTACTCCGGATAATCCCATGGAGCAGAAGAACCTCCACAAAAGGCTCGTTGCAACCGCATGCAACCTAAAAAAGCAGAAGCGGAAGCTCAAAACTGCGGAAGATGCACTCAGAATCAGATGGAGCAAAGTAATCAATACCGCAGACAAATACGACGGCAGTCGCCACACTAAAAGCTACCCGAAGCGAAAGCTACTGCCTGAATTCGACGAAGAGGCCTTAGAGCCCTCGCATTCAAAAAGTAAGAAAGCCACCCGGTCGGATAGATGACCCCATGGCCAGCATAAAGCGGCAAGCGGCGCCGCACTCAAGCCGGCATGCGACCCACTCAAGGATTCGCATCAAAAAGATGGCCCAGCCAGGTCTATTTATGGGCCAAGAAATCAAGCTCTCATAAGCAATGCAACAAAATCAATATCTGAATCCGGCACACCCAAATACAGGGGTGCCGCACACCCCCTATGTTTCACCGATGAGGTCCTGGATTACGAATTTCTAGCGGGATTCAAACCCATAAACATAGAGGCATACGACGGAACAACAGACCCTGGAGTCTGGATCGAGGATTATATCCTCCACATACATATGGCCAGAGGAGACGATTTCCACGTCATCAAATATTTAGCCCTCAAGCTTAAAGGGCCAGCCCGGCATTGGCTTAAAAGCCTTCCTGAAAACACAATTGGAAGTTGGGAAGAGCTCGAGGACGCTTTCCGAGCAAATTTTCAAGGGACCTATGTTCGCCCTCTGGATGCAGACGATCTCAGTCACATAACCCAACAGCCCGGAGAGTCAGCTCGGCAGTTCTAGAATAAATTTCTTACTAAAAAGAATCATATAGTCGACTGTCCGGACGGCGAAGCCTTAGCAGCTTTTAGGCATAATGTCCGAGACGAATGGCTCGCCAGACACCTCGGCCAAGAAAAGCCGAGAACAATGGCCGCACTAACAAGCCTCATGACCCGCTTTTGCGCAGGAGAGGACAGTTGGTTGGCAAGACGTAGCACCAGCGACCCAAGTACATCCGAGACTAGGGATGGAAACGGAAAACCGCGACGCAATAAGGACCGTCGCCGGACTAAGGAAAATAGTCCGAAGAGCACGGCAGTTAATGCCGGATTTAAAGGCTCGCTACAAAATCAGAAAAAGCCGCCCACCCAGGATAACAGGGACGACCCATCCAACCTAAACAAAATCCTGGACAGGATATGTCAAATACACAGTACCACTGGGAAGCCTGCTAACCATACCCACAGAGATTGTTGGGTCTTCAAACAATCCGGCAGACTCAACGCCGAACACAAGGGGCTCGACACACCAAGTGAAGACGATGACGAACCCCAAAAGCAGAGTACCAGGAAACTAAAGAATTTTCCACAAGAAGTAAAAATAGTAAACTTACTTCACATAACAAAACATACGGCGCCCATAAAGGTACGCGCTATACGGCCTATCCGAACAGAGTCTCGCCACTGGTTGTCAAAACCAATAATCTTCGATCATCTGGATTATTCAAGAAGTATCAGGAATGCAGGCTGGACTGCCTTGGTACTTGATCCAATAATTGGCGGACTCCAATTTACAAATGTCCTGATGAATGGCGGCAGCGGTCTAAACCTGATATATCAGGATACAATCCGCCACATGGGGATAGACCCAGCAAGAATTCGCCACAGCAAAACCTCCTTTCAAGGGGTAACGCCAGGTCTGGACACCCACTGTATGGGTTTTCTCCGGCTCGAAGTTATATTCGGCTCTACCGATAACTTCCGCTGCGAAAGGCTGACTTTCCACATCGTCCCATTCTCAAGTCGCTATCAAGCACTGCTGGGACGCGAAGCTTTCACTCGCTTTAATGCAATACCGCATTATGCATCTCTTACGCTTAAGATGCCCGGTCCACGAGGCATCATCTCTTTGAAGGGAAAGCACTGAGTGCGCCTCCCCCGAGCGGATGATTGTGCGACCGCTTTAACAGCCCCACGATAAAATAGCTTCACTAGCCAGGATATCTGAACAGGTCCTTAAGACCACGGACACGGCTAGACGAGTCCGGCATACACTATCATTGATAAAGGCTTAATAGCCGTACACCCCTGTTCTAGGGGCTCCGCACGTGTAAACATAAGAGACAATAAAGCTCAGTTTTGCATATCTTACTTTATACTTTGTTTATTTAATATAACTTCTGTTCAGCACGACCATTTTTTCAACTTAGTTCCTCTCTTTTACAGATGAACATCATGCTGCGCCCGTCCAGGATACCGCACAACGGAGACACAGGCACAGACGTGCAGTAGGGACCCGTTCCAAGGATTCTTTTCAGATTAAGACCCTGCGTAAACCTTTTTTACTGTCTCTTGTTGATATACATCCCCTGGTTTTCTCTATAACCAAGGAGGAGGCTGGCGTCTTGGCATGTGGCCACGTCAGAATTTTTGCGTGTACCTAGACACTAGGGGCTTTTAACAAAGGGCGATTGTCTCGCCCGCACTCACCGAATGCCTTAGGGAGTGTTCGGCGTCGCGAGTTTTGGCCTTATATGCATCAGCTCCAAATCATGTCTTTGGTCAAATGTTGGGTTGCCCGGCTCCTGTGTTCGGCTGCCTTATGTTCCGCTCTATCGGCTAAGGTAGCACCAGGAGAACTACTGCGATTGTGCCCCGGTTTGGCCAGGCGAGCACCTCAGTAGAGAAAGCCGAAAACTGACTGTCATGATATAGCGTGAGATTGGTCAGCCACTCGATGACCTACCGAAATCTATAGGATTCCTCCGCTTTAACGAAGGGCCGTTTCCCGGCCAGGCACATACGCGCCCCGAATTCGGGCGAGCGCAGTCGCCACCAGGGGCTATCTAAGTAGCCCCACTGTCAAGCTCCTATGGCTAAGTGAAAGTGATAAATCATTATAGTCCGATTGCCTAGTTCGCTGCGCTATCACCTCCTTTGTAGGACCAAGACGTTGGATTAAGTGTGAAAAAGCGCCTTCTGCGAACACCCCGGCATTATGTGCACGAGGGCTGAAGCCGACGACTGCCATCTTTCAGATTTTATATAAACGTCCGCACAGGAGGTGTTAAAATACTTGCAGGCACAAGTATAAAAAGTTCCTATAATTTATAAAAATAACGTTTTACAAATTGCATACGCTATTCGAAGATAGCATCTTTCGAGCACCGCGTCTCTATTACACGAGCGCCTGGCATACTTCCTGAAAATAGTGCTCGGCAGGTACTCGGTTTCTGTTCGAATCTTGGGATGCGACAGCGGTGGTCTCCATTTCTGCCAAGTATGTCTTGACACGGGCAAGAGCCATCCACACACCCTCTATACATGCTGACCTCTTCATTGCATTGATACGCGGCACCGCACCAAGGAATTGCTGCACCAAGCTGAAATAACTCTTCGGCTCCGATCTCTCCGGCCACAAATGACTCATGACACACATCATGGCGAGTCCGGACAACCTACTCAGCTCGGCCCACTCGGCCAGATGATCGGCCACTGATAGTGGACGCTTTGGATTGTGGAACTGCGGCCAGAAGAGTTTCTCCACTTCGCAATCTTTCTGATCTCGAAAGTGTTCAGTCGCATCAGCGGCACTTGCCGCCAAATCCAGATGTGTGTCCGCCGTACTCCACAGTCGGTCCAACGTAGCATGCTTAGGATCACAAAACTTCCTCCGCAGCATATAGGGTTTTCCAGCCGTGATTTCTCCGACCTAACGCAGCTCCTCCTTCGCAGCTCTCATCGCAGAGCGAGCATCCTTGGCATCAGCAACGACCTTCTCCAAGTCCGTCCGCTTCGCCCGGTCTTCTTTTTCAAGAAGCTTGCAACGGTCAGTAGCGCTTTTTAGCTTCATGGCCATTTCGGCCATATCTTTCTTGCTTCGGCAGTGAGCAGCCTGTTCGGCTCTCAGCTCTTCAAGGGCCTTCTCGGCAACCGCATCACTCTTTCTGGCTTGTTCCTTAGCTCAGACAAGTTCTGCCCGAAGACTCTCCACAGCAGCCGCACCATCTGCGTCAAGCACACATTGTAAGATACTGGCGCAAAGCTCCTCTTACCAGGTGCCGCCCAAGGAATTACGTACCTTGTGCTTCGTCAAGCCGCTCATTGACGAGCGCGATGTCGGCATCTGCCACGTTAAGTTGCCGCTTTAGCTCGGCAAATTCATCAGTCCGGCTGGATTCCGGACACTTCGCCGCCTATATACAAAGGCGACATTTTAGACCCGGGATTATGATCCTCTGCATGCCGTCACTTTTGACAACGCACAGAGTCTCAGGGGCTACTATCTACACAAGGCACATCTTATTTATGCGCAGCTGTCCAAAAAGTGTACATTATTTCACGTACCTCAAAACCTGTCAGTAAACTTCTGACGGCCTCGTGCAATCCGCTTTCCGCGGAAGAAATCTTGTCAATCACCGTGCCCATCAAGGCACGGTGCTCCTCTGAGATAGAAGCTCGCCCTAGCAGATTCTTCAGCTCCTCCGACCGAGCACCGGACGGTGCTGGACTCGTCCTATGGCCTCTTTCGAAGGCCGGACGCGGAGAACCTTGGGGGGCCACATGGCTACCTTCCGCCCCTGCCGGATTCGGAGAAACCCTCCGCGACGACACCTCAGGGTCGCCCGCCTCGCTAGGCGGCACGGCAGGGGGAGGTGTTCCACTCTCCATCATCTCCGGAAGAAGGTCCCTCGAAGACGAGCTCTGCTGAGAAGGGTTGAGATCCGAACTACAAGGTAAATTTTCTGTTACTTTTCTCAGATATAAAGCAAGGATTTCTCCCGTCTTTCAAGAAGAAAATCTTTCTCTACTTACGGCTCGCTGGAGGGCTAATCCCCTTGAGGGCATAATTCGGCCGAGGTACCCCCCGGCGCAGGACCCTCTGATGAGGATTTCTTCCCCCGCTTTGAGGCCATGGTCTCCAAGTCGTCAGAGGCGACCCTCTTCTTTCCCTTAGGAGAGGAATTGTCGGTTCCTCCCTTCGGAACAGCCTCCTTTGAGGAGGCCGTAGTCTCCTTGTCCCCTCCCTTGTTTTTCTCCAAAGGCACAATCTTCAACATCCTGACCAGCACGGGATCCGGCATGGTCTCGGGGAGGGGAGCCGGACACCTGATCAGCTTCGCTTTCGCTATCCACTCCTGTTTAAAAGGACAGCTCTTTTAGGGGCAAGTTTATGACAAATAATACGGATGGCTAGTCCAGGCATAAGACTACTTACTTGAGTATCCGGGCGGTTGCAGCTCAGTCCTGCGTCCTCGGTCAAATCCGGAAACATTGCTTGTGATCCGAAGAACAGTTTATACATCTCCACGGGCGTAGCGCCCATGAAATGCTGGAGAGCTCGTGGTCCCTCCGGATTAAACTCCCACAGACGAAGGGAGCGACGTTTGCCGGGCAGGGTTCAGCGGATCAGTATGACTTGTGTCACCTTGACCAAGCTGAGGTCTCTTTCTAAGAGATCCCTGATGCGGCCCTACAGCAAGGACACGTCCTTAGATGGCCCCCAGTCTAGTCCTTTATTGGCCCATGACGCTAGCTGTGGTGGGGGACCCGAGCGAAAGGCAGGCGGCGCCACCCACTTGGTGCCCCGGGGAGCGGTGATATAGAACCACTCCCGTTGCCATAAGCCAAGCTCCTCTTGAAAAGAGCCCTCGGGCCATGGAGCATCAGCATTCTTGCTTATAACAGCACCTCCGCACTCCGCGTGCCGTCCCTCGATTATCTTCGGCTCACTTTGAAGGTCTTGAGCCATAATCCGAAGTGAGGAGTGACATGGAGGAATGCTTCACACACCACGATGAATGAGGAAATATGGAGGATGGACTCCGGAGCTAGGTCGTGAAATTCCAGTCCATAATAGAACATCAGCCCCCTCACAAAGGGATCCATTGGGAAGCCTAACCCCCGAAGGAAGTGAGACATGAACACCACGCTCTCACCGGGCAAGGGACTAGGAATAGCCTGCCCTTGAGCAGGCAACCTATGCGAAATTTCACCGGTCAAAGAACTTAGCCTCTCTCAGCTTTAGCATGTCCTCCTCCGTGACGGAGGAGGGCATCCATCGGCCTTGAAGGTCGGAACCGGACATTGTCGAAGGTCCGAAGCGCCTGAAATCTAGAGCCTAGGGTGTTGGAACTCGAGGCGACGAGCGAACTCGTTTGAGATTGAACGAAAGGAGTAAGGCCTTGGTCTCTTTATAAGAGGTCGAATACCAAGAGCCCTCCCCGTAACCGTTTGGGACTCGCCTTTAATCGAGAACACATGCTAACGGGCACGATTGGGTTACCCACGTCCGTATTGATGAGAATCCCGTAAATGGGGGACACGATCTCTGCTTTGACAAGATGTGCCAAGGAAACCGCCTCGCAAAACGCGCTGAGGTGGGGAAGTAAAAGCGATTCAGATAAAGGCTTGGCCGCGGTGTGATATCACGCTGCGGGATACGTCAGCAGATTAGATTTGTGTTCATATTATTCTCTCTATGGCAATATGTGGAAACTTATTTTGCAGAGCCGGACACTATCCTTAGTGTTTACAATCTTTTATGAAGAACTTGGAGGAGGAACCCGCCTTGCAATGCCGAAGACAATCTGCGCGCCGGACTTGTCGTCATTGAAGCCTGGTTCAGGGGCTACTGAGGGAGTCCTGGATTGGGGGGTGTCCGGGTAGCCGGACTATGACCTTTGACCGGACTCCTGGACTATGAAGATACAAGATTGAAGACTTCGTCCCATGTCAGGATGGGACTTTCCTTGGCGTGGAAGGCAAGCTTGGCGATGCGGATATTTAGATCTCCTACCATTGTAACCGACTTTGTGTAACGCTAACCCTCTCCGGTGTCTATATAAACCGGAGGGTTTTAGTCCGTAGGACAACTCCAACATACAACAATCATACCATAGGCTAGCTTCTAGGGTTTAGCCTCCTTGATCTCGTGGTAGATCTACTCTTGTACTACCCATATCATCAATATTAATCAAGCATGACGTAGGGTTTTACCTCCATCAAGAGGGCCCGAACCTGGGTAAAAATATTGTGTCCCTTGTCTCCTGTTACCATCCGCCTAGTCGCACAGTTCGGGACCCCCTACCCGAGATCCGCCGGTTTTGACACCGACATTGAGCCTCCGTGATAGCATCCACGGGGTAGCTAGGAGCCGTGAAGTCAGGCTGCTGAACGAGCTCGGTGGAAGCCACGCTGCTTCTCCGCTGAGATGGCACGATAGCTTCCGAGGTAGCTCCGGCACCTCACTGGCTCTCAACTTGTTCCTCTAGCTTTCGTATTCTTGCATTCAACTTCTACAGTTCGCTCTGCTCCAGTTTCCTCCTCCTCTCCCGGGTTTTGTCACCGCCTACGCCGGGAAATCCAACCTTCCACGCAACGGAGCCTGGCCGACCCCCCTTTGGTCCCGGTTCCAGCCACGAACCGAGACCAATGGTTGTGGGCCAGGAGCAAGGCCCATTGGTCCTGGTTCGTGTCTGAAACCGGGACCAAAGGGGCCAGACGAACCGGGACCAATGCCACATGAGGCCCGGCCGGCCCCCTGGGCTCACGACCCGGGACCTATGCCCCCATGGGTCCCGGTCCGTGACTGAACCAGGACTAATGGGCTGGCCAGGCCTGGACCAAAGCCCTGTTTTCTACTAGTGCTAGTGTCAGACCTGAATGGGTCATGATTATGTCGGACTGTGTCTACTCTTTGTCATGCAGTCGTTGCCCAACTACAAAGCTATTCATGATATGTTTTCCATTAAACCATATGGTCACTCTTGTATGCAAGTAGCTCTACTATGTCACGCAGTTTTGTTCTGTACTCACATGATAAAGAAATGATAACGGCTCATGAACGTGCGTACCTGGTGTAAAAAGATCCTAACAAGACCTACAGTATATATAATTCAGGCATATATGCACTCGATCACGTGGCTTGCCTTAGCTAGCAGCAAAAGTGAGTGTTATATGAGAGGTTTCAAATTTGATTGGTTCTTTAACCATGCTGCTCTTCTAAGTGCATGTCCTAATTAAGTTATGTATGCTCCTACTCTTATAGTAGGCAAATCTCAATCATATGCCCATGAAGCGTACAAGCTATTACAGGACTTGTCTCTCTGTATACACATGCTTGGGTTTGCGGAATTAACTTCTCAAGTACGAATTTAGTTAGTCGTTTTCTTCTTTTTCAACCTAGAACATTCATTTTAGATCATGTCTCAGTGCTATGTATGCCCTTTATCGATACAGTGCTATGTATGCTAGTACTTCTATTTCAGCATGCTCTCATGCATGTGCATTGGCTAGCTTAGCTTGGCACATGATGTGCGTTGAAGCTGCTGCACGACCTTGCATGACCAGGCTAGATTAATATTCCCTTTGCTAATTTTGAATTGATCATGTTATCAATTAGTTTGTCATCAATCAATGTCTGAAATCAATCATGTTATTTAAGTTTGGTTACACTTCTGGACAAGCGAACTCCGTGCTAGGTTCAGAGTCCGGCTTCCGTGAGTGACGGTTTGCTGCATTCACAATCCGGCTTCAGCCGATGATTTACGTGTGAGATATAAGCAGCAGTGCTCTTCTTCTCAAGGATTTAGTTACTAGTGTTTTTCTTATGTTTATTTTTTAGAACAACCTCCTGCAGTGCTCTGCTTCTATTCTCCCTGTTTCTCTGCTATGCCTGAACTAGCGGCTAAGTTACATCAGACTCGGTGTGATTGAGATTTATGGTTTGATTACTTGTGGCCTTATAGTATTGTGTTGTTTGTAGTGCTCCACTTCCACAAAGTAGCCATCGCCATCGTTGTGGGAAGCTGCCGCCTGAGACGGCCACCCGAGAGGAGAGCCACGTTTCTCTGCTTTATATGCTTGTACTTGCAGCTACTTAATGTTAGGTTGTGACCTGTTTGTTCAATTAATTGACCTGAAGCACCAGCATTGTCAGCTGCTGTTTAACAACTTTTTCTAGTCTGTTTCGGCATCATCTTCTGCAGAGTAGATCACATTGCATGCATGTCGATAATGTCATCCAGCTTCTCCCGGTTCTCCGCATCGGGACCTCCATTTCGGTTGGCTCTCGGACCTCCACCTTGTTTTGGTTCGACCGGTGGGCTGGGGACTCCCCCTTTGCCGCCAGGTTCCCGGATATGTTCTCCATTGCGGTGGAGCCTAGGATATCCGTCGAGTCGGCCCTTATTGACTTAGGGCGTCTCGCGTTCCGGCGGCCATTTGGGCCCCCGGAAACCACCTCCTGGCATGAGCTCTTGGAGGCCATTGCCCTGCACGAGCCTGATTTGTCGTAGCCTCACGACCGTCTATCCTGGCGCCTCGAGCCCTCGGGTCGGTTCTCCATGAAGTCCCTATACCAGGCCATCGCCCCCTCCCCTGGACCGGCGGCCCTTGAGATGATCTGGGCGATCTGTGTGCCCCTCAAGATCAGGATCTTCATGTGACAATGGATCCGCGGCCGGCTTCCCTCCGGCGTTGAGGTGTTAAAACGGAATGGCCCGGGCGATGGGATGTGTCCCCTATGTGGGATGGAGGAAACCTCGAATCACATCTTCTTCTCGTGTGTTTCCACCCAGTTCCTCTGGAGTTGCCTCCATGAGGTGGTCCGGGCTAGTTGGTGCCACACCAATTTCCCAGACCTCCTCGCCGAGGTCCAGGCCTCTCCCCCGTCAGGCTGCCACATTAGGTGGCTGCTCATTGGGGTCCGCGCCTGGACGCTCTGGACCGTGCGTAATAAGCTTGTCATTCAGCGTATGCCTCTTCGACGGGCCACTGACGCAGTATTCAAAATGTGTGGTTATTTGCAGCTCTGGCGGCCGCTTAGCCGCTTCCATGACCAGGAAGCCATCAACACCATCATTGCCGACCTTCACGCGATGGCTCTCCGCTTGGCTCCGCTGCCTCCTCCTCCACCACCTGACCCGGATTAGCTTCTTAGCCGCGGTGTCTACGCCTTTTTTTTTTTCGTTTTCAGGGCTTGTTTGAGCTGTGCCCTCAGCAGAACCCTATTGTACTCTATGTTGTGTGACTGTGTGTGTGTGTCTGTGGTACACTCTTGAATACTTTGTGGTTGTGGTGGTTTGCTTTATTAATTATAAAGCGGGGCGAAAGCCTTTTTCGATAACTAGCATGATAGACTGAATTAATCATGTTATTAGTTATAAGTATGTCATCGATGTCTGAAATACACTTGTTCCATTTGGTGTGTGGAATGTTTGTCCTTATGATGGTGGAAAATAAAATTGCAATTGCTTCAAATTATCTTGTTCAGACTATTTTTATAGGAGGAAAACAGGACGAATTAATACCACATGGAAAGGGAAAATGTGTTTGCTTCAAACTATCTTGTTCAGATAATTTTTATAGGACAAAAGCATGTCGAATTAATACCGCATGAAAACGGAAAAAAAGTAATGTGGGTATATTATCATTCCCCAAATTTGTATAAGTTGAGATACTCACGTGACGGTGTGGCTGAGAGCGTGTCAAGTGGCGCGCTCGCAGCGCACAAAAAGTGACCCTTAAGGGGCTCCTGCAAGTTGTCTCTACTCCTAAGGGAGCAGTTGGTAGTCTCGCTTCCAGGTTTTTTTAGTCCCATTTTTTTTGGGTTTTTTTGGTACCTCCTCCCACCTCCTGCTACCCAGCGATCCCCCACTTCCTCCCTCCAGACCGACCAAAAAAAACGACATGCTACAACTGGCCCGTTGTAAAACACTACGGTTCAGCGACAGAAAATCGACCTAAAAAAATCTATGATCGTTAACCTACAAAAATTAACCCCGCTCGATCTGGATCTCTTCGGCGGCGGCTGCCCCCCACGCACCGACGCATCCCCAGAGCCCTCCCCACCTCCTCCCAGAACCGGCGACTTCGCCTCCCGCCGTGGCCCCCTCTCTTCCCCTCCCCTCGTCGCAGATCGAGCGACAACCGCGGTGTGGGCGGGCGGCGTCAACGCGCTGCTCCTGCTCAGCCACCCGGGCCCGTCCATCGCCTGCTCGCCTCCCGCAGCGTCTTCTCCGATCACGCAACCGACGGTGGCCGCGGCTCCACAAGGCCGTGCGCGACCCAACCAGCGCCAAGCCCTTCGCGCGCGCCCACGCCGGCGTCCCCGCCTAAACCTACTACACCCAGGACCGGGAGGCGAACAGGTGATGCTCGACGACGAACATCTGCTCGAGGACACCCTGCTCGACGGTGCTCCTCTTCGCTAGCATCTCCATTGCATGGTGAGCTTCCCCTGTCTCCTCCCTTTAAATTTGGAGTACTGCTTGGGTACAGATTAGGAGTAGGGTTCAGTTTATTTGTATGTGTATGGGTACAGATTATGAGTAGGAGATGTAGTCGTAGGCACAGTTTTAGTAAAATTTCAGTAACTTCAATTATCCTGCTTGAAGTACTTTGAAAATATACTCAAAAAATGTATTGTTTGTACTGCTGATCTTGCAGATAGGGGGAGAGTTCTTGTACTCAGAGCAGCTGTTGATCTGCAGCAACTCTTGAAGTATGATTTAGGATAATCATAGTTTCAGTTTGCCAAGCAGGGAGTATAATTTAACTGGAAAGCAACCAACTATTGCTTTGAACTGGAGTATAATTACCAAAGCGGGTCGAAGTGGGACGATGTGGTTCGGTGGTCAACGGTGGCTGCGCGGGATGCAGTATGGTATGGCTTGAGCATCTCGAGGAGGGGCTCTCTCCGCAAGGCATCCTCTACGCCAGTACGTTCTCTGATCTGAACCTTCTTCTCTTCGCTCATGCATGCACCAACGCAGCTGACCTGTCGTTGACCAGCGGCGGAGGTGTTCGAGTAGTCTGTCCCGGGGCTGCGCGTGGAGCACGTTGACGTCTCCGTCTTGCCATTGGTCAGCACCGCCCTGCCGGCTGGGGTTCTTATTTGCCATCGAGGCCTTCCGCAACTGGGACCATGGTGCCTGATAGCTTCCTCTCCGGCTGGATCGGCAGTCTATCCACCCAGTAAATTTTTGCTCTTCTCTTAAATTTTCTATGTTTCTTTGTCTGATTCTCAATAAAGAGCTCAAACTCGAGATGAGTTTTTGGTTATGACCTGGCCTATGGGCGCCTCTGCGCTCCAGTCAAGTCTCATGTGTGCGTTGATTTAAGTCAGTCTTCACATTATATATATTTGACCTACAGCAATTGGTTGTGTGCTTATATCCACTATTCAAACAATATTATTTTAAAACTTCCTGATTTACAGTTAACTTAGTTTATTGTCCGCAGGTACTACTATATATTCAGAGTTCCTGTGGATTTTTTGTTCAGGCAAATGACAGCCTTCTTAAAATTGCATTATGGTGTTGGTGTTTTAGGTTTCTATGGCGTAGCATCAGATTAATATTGCCAAGCCTGAGCTGGCGGTTCATATGGAAGATCCCATGGGCCAGCAGCTGGAGCCTGGAAGCAGATGTTAATGCTCCATAGCAGAGAGTTTAGGTATACAGCATGCAGTGACTACCAAATTTTCCATGGTTAGTGTTGATTCCTAATGATCTGTGGTTTATAACATTGACGACAACATCTAGGCTATCTCAAATTTACCATCAGATTAGTGATCTTTATGCATGATTGGTTTAAATTATTATTTTCATCCTAGCTCTTGTGTTTACAGTAGGATATAAACGGAAATTGTAATGGAGATGGTTGCCATCAGTTCCATTTTGTTGCACATCACAAGCCTTGCACTCAGATCGTCGCTGTGGCCAGATCCGGCCGGGGGAGCCGCCATAGAGCCGACACCTCGGCGGCGCAGCAGCAGCCCGACAGAAGGTGGGTGCTCGAGCTCATCCAGCAGCTTGTCATCGACCAGGAGGCCTCTACCTCGACTGCAACCGTCCGTGGTTCTCTATTGCAAGCACCTTGTATCTACTGATGTTCTTCCGCCCATCTAAATTCCACATGTTTTTTTGACGGGATCTAAATTCCACATGTTGTTATATGAGTGGTACAGCTGCATGGATTGACGATATGAGTATTTGTACAAACCGACGAGGACCTCAAGTCCACATGGTTCGTGCTTCTTTAGGTACGAACTCTCACTGGTAGAAAAAGGGCCTATAGTCCCGGTTCGTAAGGGCCTTTAGTCCTGATTCCGGAACCGGGACTAAAGTGTCGGTACTAATACCTCCCCCCTTTAGTCCCGGTTCAATCCAGAACCGGGACTAAGGCCCTCCACGTGGGCAGTGCGCAGAGCCCAGTCAGGAGACCCTTTGGTCCCGGTTGGTAGCACCAACCGGGACCAATAGGCATCCACGCGTCAGCATTTCTGTGGCTGGGGTTTTTGTTTTTTTTGAAAGGGGGGGGGGGTTGGGGGTTTTGGGGGGTTAATTTAGGTGTTTCATATATTGTGTTAGCTAGCTATAATTAATAGAGAGAAGTGTCCTCCGTTATGTCCGTGCTTGGTCGACGCTACGTACTATACATACGTATAGAGAGGACTAGACACGCTAGCTAGCTAGTAAGCAAACGAAGGAAACAGAAGATCGTCATGAACATATATGCATACAGAGAGAAGTGATATCGACCACCTCTCCTTTTCTGAGAGATTGGTCGAACAACAAGTTCTCGTATATCTATCTGACACTACCGGCTACATATATACAATAATTATCTCTTACAAATATAATCATACGGACTCAGGGTCCACATAGAATTCTCCGTCTTCAGGGATCACGTGGTCAAGAAAGAATGCCGCCAATTCCTCTTGAATTGCTCGCATGCGAGCTGGTGCTAGGAGTTCATCCCGCTTCCGAAACATCTAATTTGAAGAAGGGGGTCAATACATATATATATGAATGAATGAAACTCAACACAAATGATGGTAATAAAATAAAATTGTGAATGTTGTTATTTACGTACTTCATATTGTTCGTTAGAGTACCCGCCCCGCTCACAGGTCGTGTGGCGGATGGACTCGCAGATGTAGTATCCACAGAAATCATTCCCTTGTTCCTGCCACAACCACTTTACAAGAAATAGAGGTCAATCAAACTGATAAGCAAGAATGCTAAATGGTATTGATGAAACTAGCGCTTGAATCACTAGGAGATGCGCGGAACATGCTACTATAGTACTTACTTTCGGGTGTCTAAATTCCAGCTCCTTCGGCAGTCCCGGAACTGTTTTGGTGAATTTTCTCCAAACCCTGCCGGACAAAGAAAACAATTACTTGATATCAGGAAATGAACAAAGTTGCTGATATGGTGGATAATGATCGATTTAACTTACTTCTTGAGGATTTCAGTCATGTCCGCATACTCCTTGGGATCTTTTCGTTTAGAGTCCAAGACGGTTACTACTCCCTGCTCAAGCTTAATCTCTAGGAGAATATAGTGGAAACTGCACACACATGCATAACTCATGAATTACATTACTATAACCTTGACTAATATATAAGGGAAATCGAATACGCACAAGACAGTAACACTCACCTGAAGTTGTAAGGAAAGAGTATTATATCTTTGTTTTGATTTATTACGAACGATCGTAGCAAGTTGGTCTCGGTAGCTGCGGCATGAAGTTTAACCTGAGTTGCATCTATGAGATATGTGTTAATGAACCCAATATCACCGACTTGTCTTTTCTTCAATTTGGCGATCTTCAATCTGCATAATATAGTGAGGATGATTATAAATACATGCAATGAAAGAGCTAAGCTATATAGAGAAACTTAATGACAGAAGTAGTACTACTTACAGACAGTAGCAGGCGACCGTTGTTTTATCGAGGGCCAATTGATTGAAAAACTGATAGAACTCCTCAAATGGAACAGGCAACAGATCAATTCCAACGAGGTCATGCTCCTTTTTAACTTTCACATACAAAGTACTCCTCCCCCAGAGTCTCTGCAGATTTTCAAGTACCAATCATGCAATCTTCGCATCATCGTTGATAGAGATCTTTCATCTTTGACGAGAGGCTTCCCGTACTCGTATCTTTGTATCTGCACGTCCATGGGTTCATAATGTACTTTGTCGGGCAGGTAATCTGCAAGATTGCTATAACCGGGCACCATCCTCGGATCATTAGCGACGTTGTGGCTAGGCACCTTGAGCGGGGGGCACGATTGCTTCGCTTGTTCGCCGAGCTGGGCAATTTGTTTCCCAGCTCGTCGTTCTTTCAGCCTTTGATCACTGACAGTACTTCCCGACCGCTCCGCTCTGGCAAATTCCTTTTCAATAATGCGGTCATAGTTTCCTTTCGGCGGATCAGACTTCGGTGGTTTTGTCAGGGCAGCCAGAGTGCGCTTCACTTTCACCCGATCTACCTTCTCCTCCGGAGGTGGATGTTTCTTTGCTTTCACCCCTTCAAAGAAGTTCCTCACTTCTTCTCACGCGATCTCGGCGTTCTCCTCCAGGGTCCTCTCATATGGTAACTTCTCTGGAGTCTTCAGAGAAGGACCGAATCTGTATGTCCTCCCGCCTCTGGTTGTACTGCTAGACGCCGACCGAGCAGACGGAGCGGTTGTCTTCTTTACTTGCTTAAAAGGCGGAGGAGAAGGACTACGACGCTCCGGAGCAGCTAGAGCGGCGGCAGGTCTCTTCCGTCCTTGCTGACAAGGTGGAGAAGGAGGAGGCTGGCTGCTCGGGCGCGTCGGCGCAGGCGGAGAAGGAGGCGGAGTGCCGCCACGCGCCGGAGAAGGAGCCGGCCGAGGGCCCTGATCGTCACTCGCCGGAGGAGGAGGCGGTGGAGGCGGAGTGCCCTGACTCGCCGGAGGAGGAGGAGGAGGCGGTGGCGTCCAGTTCGGAAGGTTGATGAGCTCCTTCCGCCATAGGCATGGAGTCTTCAGAGCAGACCCCAGCCGAGTCTCCCCTTCACCGGTAGGGTGGTCAAGCTGGAGGTCCTCAAATCCCTCCGTTATCTCATCCACCATCACCCTAGCATATCCTTCTGGAATCGGCCGGCAATGAAAAGTTGCGCCGGGTTCAGTAGGATAAACAGAGCCAACAGCCGCCTTGACCTTCAAATTCATCCATTGCGTCATAAGGTGGCAATTTTGAGACTCCGTTATAGCATCCACGGGATAGCTGGCAGGAGCCGTCAAGGCATGCTCCAGCTGAAGCAGCTCGGTGGAAGCCACGCTGCTTCTGCGCTGAGATGGCGGGCTAGCTTCGGGGAGGCTTCAGCAGTACGTTTGCTGCGATTTGCTTCTCGTTCCTCTATCGCGTCTACCCTTGCTTGCAGCGCCTGTATTTGGGTCTGCTGCACTTTTTTCCTCCTCTCATGGGATTTGTAACCGCCTGCGTCCGGAAACCCAACCTTCCACGGAATGGAGCCTGGCGTGCCTCGTGTCCGTCCAGGGTGCTCAGGATTTCCGAGGGCCATTGTGATCTCGTCGTTCTCTCTGTCTGGAAAGAACGTCCCTTCCTGCGCTGCTTTGATATACTGCTTAAGCTTACTGACTGGGATGTCCATTTGATCGTTCGTACAAATGCACTTCCCTGTTACAGGGTCCAGTGTTCCGCCAGCCCCGAAGAACCAAGTCCGGCAACGGTCTGGCCAGTTAATTGTCTCTGGTTCGATCCCTTTATGAACCAGATCATTCTCAGTCTTGGACCACTTAGGCCGGGCTACGAGGTAGCCACCTGACCCCGTGCGATGGTGAAGCTTCTTCTTCGCAGCATTTTGCTTGTTTGTCGCCGACATCTTCTTACTCTTTTCTGATGTCTTGTGGGCCACAAATGCGGGCCAGTGATCTCTGATCTTCTCATATCTGCCCTTGAATTCTGGTGTCTCATTATTTTCGACAAACTTATTCAGCTCTTTCTTCCACCTCCTGAATAGTTCTGCCATCCTCTTCAGAGCAAAAGACTTGATTAATTTCTCTTTAACTGGGTTCTCTGGATTATCCTCAGGCGGTAGGGTGAAATTTGACTTCAGCTCAGTCCAAAGATCATTTTTCTGCATATCATTGACATAAGACACCTCAGGGTCTTCTGTAGCCGGCTTAAACCATTGCTGGATGCTTATCGGGATCTTGTCCCTAACCAGAACCCCGCACTGAGCAACAAATGCGCTCTTTGTCCGGAGGGGTTCAATAGGTTGGCCGTCGGGCGCGATTACTATGATCTCAAACTTTTCATCCGAGCTCAACTTTTTCTTCGGGCCTCGTCTCTTTACCGAAGTTGTGCTCGATTCGGAGGGCTAGAAAAAAGAACAAAGACTTAATTAATATGTGTACATACCAAAACAATGAATGCATCAATCAGCTAGTCAGCATAGGCTTAACTAATATATATACCTGGCCGGACTCGGTTCGGTCACCGGAGCCGTCATCACGGTCTCCTTCTTGCACCGGCATTGGGTCACCGGAGCCGTCCTCATGTTCTTCTTCTTGCACTGGCATTAGGTCACCGTAGCCAGCTTGTTCACCCTCTCCTTCCAGACCATTGGTTTCGTTGAGAAACAACGAGATGGCATCACTTCCTTCTGCGATTATGTCCCTCAACAACGCTTCTTTTGTTGCTTCGTCTAGGGCGGTGTCCATAGTTTCTACAAATATTTACAACATGGCAATTATTATGCAAACATGACAGATGGATATATTAGTGCCAAACGTAGAACTAGCTACCTAATCATAGTAAGCTATCGGGAGGGGGTATATATCGACAACGACGACACTACATCTATGTCCCTCGACGACCCTTGTTCCCGATAAAAAAAAGAGGAAGAAGAAGAAAAAAAGAGGAGAAGAAAGAATAGAGGAGAAGATCTCCTCTATTCTTTCTTCTCCTTTTTTTTTCTTCTTCCTCTTCTTTTTTTATCCTCTTCTTCCTCTCATGTTCGATAGGATCGCCGAGGGGCCGGGAGGTTGCCTAGTGTCAAGGGATTAAACAAAACCATTTCTTCATCATTAGGCGAAAGTAACATGTGCATGATGGTATGAAGCTCTTCAAAGTTGTTCTGGAACGGAGTCCCAGATAGGATAATTCGCTTTTTGGTACAAAGTTCAGCAAGAGCCTTCCGAATATCACTATTTGGAAGGCCTTTGCTGAATTCGTACAAAAAGGCGGATTATGCTATCCGGGACTCCATTCCAGAACAACTTTGCAGAACTTCGTACCAACATGACCTGGTTACTTCCGGCTAATGATGAAGGCATGGATTTCTTCAATACTTTGACACTAGGAAACCTCTCTCTACTTCTGGCTAATAATAATAATAATAATAAGAAGAAGAAGAAGAAAAGAAGAAAAGAAGAAAAAAAAGAGGAGAAGAAGAAAGGAATAGTGGAGAAGAAGAGAAAATAGAATATATTCTATTTTCTCTTCTTCTCCAAGGAATAGTGGAGAAGAAGAGAAAATAGAATATATTCTATTTTCTCTTCTTCTCCACTATTCCTTTCTTCTTCTCCTCTTCTTTTTCTTCTTCTTTCTTCTTCTTATTTATTTCTCCTCTTCTTTTCGGTAGAGGAAACCCTAAATAGCTAGCAAGTATCGTGGGTGTGAGATACATGTGGCCTTCAGTGTCGGACACTACATCCACGTCCCACAAGTGACGTGGGCGTCGAAGCCCGTGCCACTTGTGGGATGTGGGTGTAGTTCCCGACACCGACGGTACATGTTTCTCACACCGACGATACTTTCTATTTAGGGTTTCTCCTCTACCGCTCCTCGACCTCTCGACGACCCTCGTTCCCGATAAAATAAAGAGGAAGAAGAAGAAGAAAAAAGAAGAGAAGAAAGAATAGAGGAGAAGACTTCCTCTTCTTCCTCTCCTCTTCTTCTCCCTCTTCTTCCCCTTCTTCCTCGCCTCTCTCATGAATGTCCGGCGTTCTCGACCCCCCCCACGTGTCGAAGAAAAAAAAGAAGAAAAAAAGAGGAGAAGAAGAAAGGAATAGAGGAGAAAAGAGAAAATAGAATATATATTCTATTTTTCTCTTCTTCTCCTCTATTCCTTTCTTCTTCTCCTCTTCTTTTTCTTCTTTTTTCTTCTTATTATTTATTTCTCCTCTTCTTTTCGGAGAGGAAAGAATAGAGGAGAAGACTTCCTCTTCTTCCTCTCCTCTTCTTCTCCCTCTTCTTCCCCTTCTTCCTCGCCTCTCTCATGAATACATATACATGTACAGTATATATGAACAAAAAAATATATCAATACATCCATCGATATCATTCCATACATACATATACATCTACATTATATATGAACAAAAAAATATCAAAATTCATCATACATACATGTACAGTATATATGAACAAAAATTATAAACTTTCTCCCCAACTCATACATACATACATACATACATCTACATCATATCAATATTTTGCAAATTATGGAGCAGGGAAGGAAGGAAGAGGGGAGGATGGGGCGGTTGCTACCTCTCCCGGAGGGATCGGGGAGGAGACGCGGGCGGCCGGCGTCGGGGGCGACGGCGACGAGGACAGGCTCGGGGTCGGCGAGGGCGAGGGCGAGGGTGGGGCGCGCTCGGCGGCGGCGGACGGGCTCGGGGGCGCAGGGGGTGCTCGGGGCGGCGGATGGGCTCGGCGGCGCAGGGGGTGCTCGGGGGCGGTGGACGGGCGGCCGGCTACGACGGCGAGGCAGGGCGCGCTCGGGGGAGGGGCAGGGGCAACGGCGGCGACGGCGAGGCGAGTAGAGGGGCAGCCTGGCGGCGACGTCGGGGCGGGATCGAAGAAACTGAACCAAATTTTTCACAAGTGTGGCTTATATAGACGGAGCATTGGTCCCGGTTGGTGGCACAAACCGGGACTAATGCCCCCTTTAGTCCCGGTTGGTGCCACGAACCGGGACCAAAGGCCAATTTTCAGCAGCCCAAAGGGCGGGAAGCGGCGGCCTTTGGTCCCGGTTGGTGGAACCAACCGGGACTAAAGGGGGGCATTGGTCACGGTTGGTGCCACGAACCGGGACCAATGCCCCCTTTAGTCCCGGTTGGTGCCACCAACCGGGACCAATGGCCTTTGCTGCCCCGAGCCCAAAAGTTTAGTCCCACATCGCTAGTTGAAGGGCGCCGGCACTGGTTTATAAGCGTTGGTGTGCCCACCCATTCGAGCTCCTCTCTAATGCAGGCTTTCGGGCCTAAACTTGCTACTGCCTGTGGGCCTATTGGGCCTTCTGCGGGCCTGAATCCTGGCCCATGTAGGGTTTCTAGTCGTATTCAGGCCGTGGAGGCCCAGTAGGAGGCATTTTTTTTGGTTTTTTCTTTTTTATTTCTATATTTTTTTGGTTTTTTATTTTTTTATTTCTACTTAAAACTAAATACTTACAGTTTTTTAGTGATTTCTTTTTGCTTTTAGGTCACAAAAATTATAAACTTTCTGTTAGTGCCATTAGTTTTAAATTTTAAATAGTTTAAATTTGAATTTTTAAAAATTTGTGTGAATCACTAGTTTATGAATAACTTTACTATAAAATTAGAATTTTTTTCTTCTTTGCTATTTATTTTTTATTTATACTTACAATTAAATACTTATAGTTTGATTTTAGGTCACAAAAATTATATTCTTTTTGCTATTGAAGAATATTATAGTTTTATTTTAGTTGATCATAACATAATATTTTAATTGATTGTTTTTATTTTCATAAAAGTTTTGTAGTTTATTCTGTTTGCTATTAATTCATTCTTTGAGCTAAATGACTCTGAAATTGGAAAGCATTTCAAAATGAACTCTGAAAAGGTTGAAAGTTGGCATGGTATCATCATTTCACCCACATAGCATATTCCAGAAAGTAGAGAGGGTTACGACAAAAACTTGATGCACTTCGTGTACAAAATGGACAATCACTTTCGAAGTATCAAAGTTTCAAACCATAAGACATGAAAGCATTTCAAATGAACTCTGAAAAAGTTGAAAGTTGGGATGGTATCATAATTTCACCCACATAGCATGCGCATGTACAAAACGGACAATGGTAGCATGTTCGTCTGTTACAAATTTGGCATGGTATCATCATAATAGTTGCGGGAGAAAGTATTCACTTTTTCTTCGCTTGTGTCATTTGCTTATTGCGCCGTAACCATGGATAATCTTCATTGTTTATCAGGATGCTTGGGTCAGCCTTGACATTGAAGGGAGGAATTTCATGAAACTTTTCATAATCTTCAGACATGTCTGTCTTGCCGTCCACTCCCAGGATGCCCCTTTTTCCTGAAAGAACTATGTGGCGCTTTGGCTCATCGTATGATGTATTCGCTTCCTTATCTTTTCTTTTTCTCGGTTTGGTAGACATGTCCTTCACATAGATAACCTGTGCCACATCATTGGCTAGGATGAACGGTTCGTCAGTGTACCCAAGATTTTTCAGATCCACTGTTGTCATTCCGTACTGTGGGTCTACCTGTACCCCGCCGCCTAACAGATTGACCCATTTGCACTTAAACAAAGGGACCTTAAAATCAGGTCCGTAGTCAAGTTCCCATATGTCCAGTATGTAACCATAATATGTGTCCTTTCCGTTCTCGGTTAATGCATCAAAGCGGACACCGCTGTTTTGGTTGGTGCTTTTTTGATCTTGGGCGATCGTGTAAAATGTATTCCCATTTATCTCGTATCCTTTGTAAGTCAATACAGTCAAAGATGGTCCCCTGGACAACAAGTACAACTCATCACAAACAGTGTTGTCACCTCTGAGACGTGTTTCCAACCAACTGCTGAAAGTCCTGATGTGTTCACATGTAATCCAGTCGTCGCACTGCTTCGGGTGTTTGGAGCGCAGACTGTTCTTGTGTTCATCGACATACGGGGTCACCAACGTAGAGTTCTGTAGAACTGTGTAGTGTGCTTGAGACCAAAAATATCTGTCCCCGCATATTATTGAGTCTCTTCCAAGAGTGCCTTTTCCAGTCAGTCTCCCCTCATACCGCGATTTAGGGAGACCTATCTTGTTAAGGCCAGGAATGAAGTCAACACAAAACCCGATAACATCCTCTGTTTGATGGCCCATGGAGATGCTTCCTTCTGGCCTAGCGCGGTTACGGACATATTTCTTTAGGACTCCCATGAACCTCTCAAAGGGGAACATATTGTGTAGAAATACGGGCCCCAGGATGACAATCTCATCGACTAGATGAACTAGGATGTGCGTCATGATATTGAAGAAGGATGGTGGGAACACCAGCTCGAAGCTGACAAGACAATGCGCCACATCACTCCTTAGCCTTGGTACGATTTCTGGATCGATCACCTTATGAGAGATTGCATTGAGGAATGCACATAGCTTCACAATGGCTAATCGGACGTTTTCCGGTAGAAGCCCCCTCAATGCAACCGGAAGCAGTTGCGTCATAATCACGTGGCAGTCATGAGACTTCAGGTTCTGAAACTTTTTCTCTGGCATATTTATTATTCCCTTTATATTCGACGAGAAGCCAGTCGTGACCTTCATACTGAGCAGGCATTCAAAGAAGATTTCTTTCTCTTCTTTCGTAAGAGCGTAGCTGGCAGGACCTTTATACTGCTTCGGAGGCATGCCGTCTTTTTCGTGCAAACGTTGCAGGTCCTCTCGTGCCTCAGGTGTATCTATTGTCTTCCCATACACGCCCAAGAAGCCTAGCAGGTTCACGCAAAGGTTCTTCGTCACGTGCATCACGTTGATTGAGGAGCGGACCTCTAGGTCTTTCCAGTAGGGTAGGTCCCAAAATATAGATTTCTTCTTCCACATGGGTGCGTGTCCCTCAGTGTCATTCGGAACAGCTAGTCCACCGGGATCCTTTCCAAAGATTACGTAGTGTAAATCATTGACCATAGCAAGCACGTGATCACCGGTGCGCATGGCGGGCTTCTTCCGGTGATCTGCCTCGCCTTTGAAATGCTTGCCTTTCTTTCGACATTGATGGTTCGTCGGAAGAAATCGACGATGGCCCAGGTACACATTCTTCCTGCATTTGTCCAGGTATATACTTTCAGTATCATCTAAATAGTGCGTGCATGCGTGGTATCCTTTGTTTGTCTGTCCTGAAAGGTTACTGAGAGCGGGCCAATCGTTGATGGTCACGAACAGCAACGCCTTAAGGTTAAATTCCTCCTGTCTGCGCTCATCCCACGTACGTACACCGTTTCCATTCACAGCTGTAAAAGTTCTTCAACTAATGGCCTTAGGTACACATCAATTTCATTGCCGGGTTGCTTAGGGCCTTGGATGAGAACTGGCATCATAATGAACTTCCGCTTCATGCACATCCAAGGAGGAAGGTTATACATACATAGAGTCACGGGCCAGGTGCTGTGATTGCTGCTCTGCTCCCCGAAAGGATTAATGCCATCCGCGCTTAAAGCAAACCATACATTCCTTGGGTCCTTTGCAAACTCATCCCAGTACTTTCTCTCGATTTTTCTCCACTGCGACCCGTCAGCGGGTGCTCTCAACTTCCCATCTTTCTTTCGGTTCTCACTGTGCCATCGCATCAACTTGGCATGCTCTTCGTTTCTGAACAGACGTTTCAACCGTGGTATTATAGGAGCATACCACATCACCTTCGCAGGAACCCTCTTCCTGAGGGGCTCGCCGTCAACATTGGGCACATCATCTGGTTCCTCTTGATCTTCACCAGCTCCCCCCGTTGCAGCATCACCGTATTCAGGGGGCACATAGTTGTCATCGTACTCTTCTTCTTCGCCGTCTTCCATCATAACCCCTATTTCTCCGTGCCTCATCCAAACATTATAGTGTGGCATGAAACCCTTGTAAAGCAGGTGGGAGTGAAGGATTTTCCGGTTAGAGTAAGACCTCGTATTCCCACATTCAGTGCATGGACAACACATAAAACCATTCTGCTTGTTTGCCTCAGTCGCATCGAGAAACTCATGCACGCCCTTAATGTACTCGCGGGTGTGTCTGTCACCGTACATCCATTGCCGGTTCATCTACGTGCATTATATATAATTAAGTGTCCAAATTAATAGAAGTTCATCATCACATTAAAACCAAAGTGCATACATAGTTCTCATCTAACAACATATAGCTCTCCAGAGCATCTAATTAATTAAACCATACATTGAAACTATGTAAAACATTTCAATGCAAAAACAAATGCGATCATAATCGCAACCAAGGTAACAATTGATCCAACGGCATAATGATACCAAGCCTCGGTATGAATGGCATATTTTCTAATCTTTCTAATCTTCAAGCGCATTGCATCCATCTTGATCTTGTGATCATCGACGATATCCGCAACATGCAACTCCAATATCATCTTCTCCTCCTCAATTTTTTTTATTTTTTCCTTCAATAAATTGTTTTCTTCTTCAACTAAATTTAACCTCTCGACAATAGGGTCGGTTGGCATTTCCGATTGACATACATCCTAGATAAATAAAATCTATGTCACGTTGGTCGGCATAATTTTCATAAACAATAAATGAACCAATAGTTATAAAGATAATATACATACCAAATCCGAATCATAGACAGGACGAGGGCCGACGGGGGCGGATACCAAAACCATCGCACTATATAAGATGCAATAATAAATGTAAAAAAAATGATACACGTATCTATCTAAACATACAAGTAAGAATATTTTTCCTTTCAGAAAGAAGATAAGAACAAGAGGCTCACCACGGTGGTGTCGGTGATGAGATCGGCGCGGGTGATCGACGGCGCTGAAGACGGGGACGGGGCATGACGGACCGCTAAATATAGACAAATCTCGAGGAAAATGGAGCTTGGAGGTCGAGCTTCGAGAGGAGAAAGCTTAAGTAGTGTGGCTCAGGCATTCCATCGAACACCTTGTGTGCATAGGAGGTGAGCTAGAGCACCACCAAGCCCTCTCCCCCTCGGCCAGAAAAAAATAGAGCAGTGTGCTCTGCTCTTATGCGAGGGGGTATATATAGGCACCTCATTGGTCCCGGTTGGTGGCATGAACCGGGACTAAAGGGGAGCCTTTGGTCCCGGTTCAAGCCACCAACCGGGACCAATGGTGGTGGGCCAGGAGCGAGGCCCATTGGTCCCGGTTCGTCCCACCAACCGGGACCAAAAGGTCCAGACGAACCGGGACCAATGGCCCACGTGGCCCGGCCGGCCCCCTAGGCTCACGAACCGGGACCAATGCCCACATTGGTCCCGGTTCTACACTGAACCGGGACTAATGGGCTGAGCCGGCCTGGACCATAGCCCTGTTTTCTACTAGTGTCTACATATGACAACCAGCAGATCAATTGGTACCATCTCCGATTTCTATCATCATGTTGCTTCATTTATCTTCATATAAGTTTCACTGGATGCATGTATTTAACATACTACTTTTTTTAGTAGGCATCAAACTTGGTTCAGGTAGCTTTTTTTGTGAAAGAAAGTTATGTTTCTAAAGATCTGTACTCTGAATCCTAAATCTCATACTTGCTTTTTTTTTGGCATAATAGTTTCAGGCCTGATGAGTATCAAGCAGATTGGGTTCTCCAAGGAATGCCAATACGAACTCACTTTTTGCAACACACATGCTCATCCAATTGGGCAGCCAGCTGGGAGGTAGACAATACCTTTTTCCTCTTTCACAAATAAAATATTTTGATACTCAAGATTGGATATCAAGGCATTATTTTATATCAATTTATTGAGCCAAGGTCATGGAAGACACACAGGCTCAAGGGTACAGGTGCGTGAACCCCTACTTATATATAGGCATTTTCACGTGTGTGTTGGAGCTTTGTCTGGGTAGGGGATTCCATGAAAGAGCTGGTTTGGATTAATATCCTTCGGGTTTCTGCATGGCGTGGCCCTGACATTTATCAGGCACTAGAATAAATCTGAATTGTGTGTAGCGGTTGTCCATCTACTTAGTTATTGTAGGCATTATGTTTCACATAAATATAGATATATTTGAATCATGAGTAACTACATGTCCACTCTTCGTCCAAAGTTTTTGCTTCTGCAATATGATCTGACTATTTAGGTCGCATCCTTCTCCCTTTGCAGATTCTAATGCATTTTGAAATTGTTCATGTGCTTCATTTTTGCACTCTTGCTACTCTCTGGAGAAATTATTTGCTCTACCTAAAGCATGGCTCCTATGTTGGTATTCTTGGCCAATCTAGCTATTTTATGATTAGTAAATTGTTTGCACTAATGTACTACCTGCTTACTCTTGGGAGTGTGGATGACTATGATTTTCTTTATGCTTATTATGTGCAAGCATAGTGTTCTTTGCACAAGCATGATGATGATCGAATAAATTATAGTTCTCTGAATGCATCCTTTTGTCATTAGGTGATGTTTTAGGAAAAGATCCTTGTGTGTTGTTGAATTGTTTACAAGAAAACAACTATTCGGGAGTACATAGAGATAGAGTGCTTTTTATTAGTAGAAGCAATATAGAGTTGATGTCGATTAGACTTACCCGGGTTTCTTCAAATTTAATGGTTTGTCGTATGACAACTATTGAACTAAAAATAATCTAGCGAGCAATAATAAAATGAAGAATAAGGCATCCTATCGCAGAATCCTATGAGTGAATAGTAGCCCAATACAGTGGCGAAATAAAAATGCTTTGTTTGGATACCAGGCAAAAAAATAGTTCACGTAGAGAGACTTTATTAGTTGCAGAGTAACAACACTACCACATACAAGGGTGTAATTAAAGAGACTAACTCATCAACTGGAGTGAGATACTTATTGCTCTATTTGTAGTGAAGATGGCCCCTTTTGGAGTGAGGCGCAGCTATAGTTGCTCTATGTTGTGAGAATACCCAAGCCCTCAAATGCCGAGAGGCTTCTCTGGTTATGGGTTGCACATTCAAAAAGCAAGATTGTAAGTTAATGATTCACCGAGTTGTTTCTCTGCTAACTGTTTTTTGTTAATGGACCTTGTGCTGATCCCTTTTTTCTGCTTGTTCTAATTAGAGTACACCGGCTAGATCTCAAGTATGCATCAAGCCAAATTATTCCAAACATTGTTGCACTATGCTGCATGTAGCTTTTGGTGTGGTATAACATTTTCTCTATCTTCTTACATTGTCTACTTAATTTCTTAGACAACTAGCTCGAAATTTGGATATGGTAATATGTGCCTTCAAGTTTCTAAGGTTCCTGGAGAGTCTAACCACTTCATACATCTCCCTTTTAGAAACTTGTACTTAGTAGGTCATTTGTCGTATGATATATCAGATTTATTTGTTTGATGAATATTGATAGTCAATCGATTTTTATATAAACGTGTAATAAGTAGTGACTGCTGCAAAGTTTACTTGGTCTTCGATTTTTATATTTCAGAAGACTGTCCTAGGGATGTTAGGTTTATATTTTAATTGCTGGTTATTTCATTACTGGAGCACCCAAAGTGGTTATTTCATCCGTATATAAAGCCCCAATTAGGCCTTGTTGCTTGAGATGGTGGTTAAGGCGACATGACAGCTGTCAAGGAGGAGAGGAGAGAATATTAGTTTGTCTCTATATGAATGCAAACCATATGTCAACATGATCGACATTTCTGAATTTAAACGATTGTTTAATCACTATTTTCCGTTAGTCCATTGGCAACACACAAACATTCAACTAACCATTGTAGCTGTGCTTCTTATTGACAGTTCGGGGTTAGAAGGGAGAAGTTAGGTTGATTTTCTGCGTGCGTGTGCAAGCTCGGTTTAACCTATGAGGCTCACTGGTATAGTTATTTTTTGAATATGCAATCTGAATAAACATAGGTAAAACAGTATGGCGGAATCTTGCGACAGGGGCAGAAGTTAGAATCTTGAGACAGTGCTATAACTCCTTGTCCATGGTAGTTTGGACTTTGTAATAATTATCCTAGACAGATGCTAGAATGGTAGTAATACCTAGTAAAGCCATATTTAGCAATGGCCATGCATGTCTTTTAGAAACAATCATCCTTTTAATATTAGGTAGAGATATCTAAACAGACTTGATGTTTTTCTATTAAAGTTTGTTTTATGTAGATACTGAAATTAGCAACGCCAAACTTTTAATCTGGAAATATCACTTATTCACTTTAGAGTACCTTGGTCTATGTGTAGAAGATAGTAGTAGCAAGCATAGAAGTCACTCTGGAAAAAGTGTGCATATATTGTTGTACTAGAGATCCATTCCTATATTTCACTTATATGCATGGTTGAGTTGTAATATGTGTGATACATGAGAGTAATGTAATATGAAGTGAAACATGGTGGACAGGGCTTCGTGAATGAGATGGCGGAGAAGATGTCAGTGGTGGAAGAGGACATGTTATAGAAGATGTCGTGGGCGGTACCGGAGGAAATGGTCAAATGGGGTTCCTCGGAGCGGACAAGAAGGATGCTGCAGCAGCATGTATTGGGTTCCATTTCCATCCAGAGAAGAACTTATGAACAGTATGTGCGTGATCCATTCATTCTTTCGTTTGATCCTTCCTTATTCCCCTCAACCCAAATTCGTTTTCTTTTGCACTTACTCATGGTTTTTATGGATCAATAAATTTAGTGACATTAATGGCAATGATATCCATAAACTTCACATTGTTGTTTTTCAGCAGAATATGATGTTCGTCTCTTCTTCATATGGACTGCAATAAGGTCGATGGTAGCTTGCTGAATAGGTGAAGCGAGACTCAAGACATAATTTCATTCCGAGTGTTTGACTTGTTGAATAGGTTAAAAGCCTACTGCAAAAAAAATTAGACGCCAAGTTTATAAGGGTTACATGTATGCAATTTACATGGGTCTATCTAATGTTAGAGTTTCATGCCTCTAATTATTTGTATTTATGTATTCTAGCTATGGATACCAGTAGCATTAGTTCTTTTAATGTATTGCATTTATAAATTTTACTATTTAGATACTGTATATGATAATATCAAGTAATTATAAATGCCATTTATAATCACAAATGATCTTACCGAATGATTGTTTTCATGGCTTTCAAAGAAGAGATATCCTAGAAGTTGAGTGCAGTTGGAGGGGCCTCAGTCCTTTTGAGCCAAGAAAAGTAGATGGGGCTTGTCCAAGCTATGAATAGTAGATGGGAAAGTGTTGAAATATTTTGTGTTTCCATGGTTTCTAAATGGTAGGAGGTACATGTAGTAATCTGTACGGTTTCAAGTGCCTAATTTCATGTGTAAAAATTTGCTAGGGAATTCTGATTGTAGAATCTTGGAATAAGGGAACGAAATCCAATATGTGTCATATTTAATTAATGGATAATAACAATAGACATGCTTTCATGAGATGATTAATCTTAAGCATAGAAGGGCATCCAAGTGCCACCTATCATTTGTAATGCACAATAAAGAGTTCTATGTTATTGTGTTTTGTGCATTAGATCTGATCCTATATGTTACCAAATTACATTGTAAGTGAAGTGGATCTCAATATTTTTTATGTTATTGGCTATCTTTTCTATGCATGTAAAATTTGAAATGCAATCAGTAACAACCAACCTGCAATAAATAGGAAGGCATAGTAATGTAATGAATAACCCAACATCGAATACTGATAATAATATTGACAAAAAAACGTTCTCAACTTTTTTAAGGCCCGTGGCAACGCGCGGGGCACTCTACTAGTACCCCTAGTAAGTTATCCCATTAAATGCATTCAACCTTCTCGAGATGGCCCGGTAATCCTGGGCCCATGAAAAGGGAATTCGTGAAAGATAAGGACAACAGCTCCTATTTGCACTTTGGGTGTCGCGAAGATCTACATGGCTTGCGCGGAAGGCACGGTGAGCCACGATGCATTAGCGTGCTTGCTCCCCTCAGTTGCTTCTCTCCCTAGCTCGTTTTCTTGTTCTATTGCTTGCTCGTTGGCTAGTAAAAAGAACTAGTAGCTACAGGTTCCTGAAGAAAATGACTTATGATTTTTTGTTTGCCATGATAGCTTAATTTTTGTTACATTCAAAAGAGTTTACGAATTTTAAAAAGATTATGAGTTTGTTCACAAATTTAAAAAATGCTCATGAACTTGAAAAGGTGCCGGCATATATTGAGAATGTCTATGATCTAAAAAAAATACAGGTTTGAAAAGTGTTCAAAATATTTTAAAATGTCCACAAATGTTGCATGAATTCAAAAAAAATTAAAAACAGACACTGAACCAGAAAACCCCCAACAGAAAGCTTGTATAAACTTACAAAAGCATATTTCCACACGAAAGTGGTTTTGGGCCGGCCGTACTTCACTCGCTCGCCTTAAGCACCGAATACTTAATTTTGGTAAGGAGGGGCATTGGTAAGGAAAAGGAAGCTCCAGTGTGTAATATGTAAAAAAACATGATTTTTTCTTTTATATTAAGAGAAAAAACATGAATGAATACTGATTGCAGTTTAGAGCGAGTAAGCCGAACATAATAAGTGTCACACGCCTCTATTTGCTGAGGGACCCGAATCATTAGACCAGACCAGCCCAGCCCAGCTTGCCCACACCATGCCATACATTCGTTTGTCAAAACATTTTATCTTTTGAACCCTGCATCCAAATTCTGAACTGTTTTCATCGTTGTATCCCCGCGTCAAGATCTTTGAAACTAGATATGTTAATAGGTTTGAAATGTGGCGGTGGCTGAGAGCATGTCAAGTGACATGCTCTCAGCACACCAAAAAAGACCTTTGAAGGGCTCCATCAATTTATACCCCTAGTTAGTCGCCCTCCCATTACATGCGTCCAACCTTCTCGCGAAGACCCAGTAATCCTGGGCCCATGAAAAGAGAATTCATGAAAGATAAGGACAGGATCACAGGAGCTCCTATCTGGCGCTTCGGGCGTCGTGAAGAACTACATCGCTTGTGAGGAAGGCACGGTGAGCCATGGCCCATTAGCGCGTTTGCTCCCCTCGGCTACTTCACTCGCTAGCCCATTCACCATTCTATCGCTTGCTCGTTTGCTAGTAAAAAGAACCATTAGCTATAGGTTCATGAGGAGAATGACTTTTGCTATTTTTTATAGATTTTTTTGACATGATAGTCATTTTTTTTGTTAAATTCAAGAGTTTACGATAAAAGGAATACGAGTTTTTTTTTCACATATTTGGAAAATGTTCATAGATTAAAAAAATGCTCATGAACTTGAAAAATTGTTGGCATATTTTGAAAATGTTTCTGGATCTAAACAATTTATGGATTTGAAAAATGTTCAAAATATTGCAAGGGTGTGACAGGCGGATGGATCGGCTGTGTACGTCTATGCAACTGGTATGCCACATACGGAGGTGGGTATACCTTATATATCAAGAGATGTTAAAGAAATGCTGGTACACTGCCACACTCGGTCCCAGTTAGTACCTTAAATAGCCATTTACTCAAAAGCACATATTCATATACACTGACAGTATAATGTTTAAATGTAATGATTATTTGCAGGTAATTGTCTATTCTGCTTGAACATTTTACCAAATGTACAATACTTTCACAAGACAAAGTTCACACCACTTGACAAAATATTCCTCTTACGAACGCAAGATAAATCTAAAAGGGAGCATATTGCCAGGACACGTTGCACTCGCTCATGAAACATATACATCAATACAAATGTAGAGCCAACAGTGCACATCCCATTCAACGCCTTGGCGATCGAATCGATCCTGCTCGTCTTCCTCCTCCCACCGCATTGGCCCGGTCGATCGCCTCATCGACCCTCCTCACTAGTCATTGGTCGCCATCACTAATAGAAAACAGGGCTTTGGTCCAAGCTCGATCTACACATTAGTCCTGGTTGCATTACGAACCGAAACTAATGTGAGCATTAGTCCCAATTCGAGTGGCTAGGGCGCCGGTCGGGGCTCGGCTTGTTGGGGAACGTAGTAATTTCAAAAAAATTCCTACGAACACGCAAGATCATGGTGATGCATAGCAACGAGAGGGAAGAGTGTATCCACGTACCCTCGTAGACCGAAAGCGGAAGCGTTAGAACAACGCGGTTGATGTAGTCGTACGTCTTCACGATCCGACCGATCAAAGTACCGAACGTACGGCACCTCCGAGTTCAGCACACGTTCAACTCGATGACGTCCCACGAACTCCGATCCAGTAGAGCTTCGAGAGAGAGTTCCGTCAGCACGACGACGTGATGACGATGATGATGATGCTACCGACGCAAGGCTTCGCCTAAGCACCGCTACGATATGACCGAGGTGGATTATGGTGGAGGGGTGCACCGCACACGGCTAAAAGATCAATGATCAATTGTTGTCTATGGGGTGCCCCCTGGCCACGTATAAAAAGGAGTGGAGGAGGGGGGAGGGCCGGCCTAGCTATGACGTGCCCTAGAGGAGTCCTACTCCCATCGGGAGTAGGAGTCCTAGATATGTAGTAGGAGTAGGAGAGAAGGAAAGGGAAAAGAGAAGAGAAGGAAGGAGGGGGCGCCGCCCCTCCCCCTAGTCCAATTCGGACTAGGCCTTGGGGGGGCGCGCAGCCTCCCTTCTCTCTTTCCCTTAAAGCCCAATAAGGCCCATATACTCCCCGACGAATTCCCGTAACTCTCTGGTACTCCGATAAATACCCGAACCACTCGGAACCTTTCCGATGTCCGAATATTGTCGTCCAAAATATCAATCTTTATGTATCGACCATTTCAAGACTCGTCGTCATGTCCCCGATCTCATCCGGGACTCCGAACTACCTTCGGTTCATCAAAACACATAAACTCATAATACCGATCGTCACCGAACGTTAAGCGTCCGGACCCTAAGGGTTCGAGAACTATGTAGACATGACCGAGACACGTCTCCGGTCAATAACCAATAGCGGAACCTGGATGCTCATATTGGTTCCTACATATTCTACGAAGATCTTTATCGGTCAAACCGCATAACAACATACGTTGTTCCCCTTGTCATCGGTATGTTACTTGCCCGAGATTCGATCGTCGGTATCTCAATACCTAGTTCAATCTCGTTACCGGCAAGTCTCTTTACTCGTTCCGTAACGCATCATCCCGCAACTAACTCATTAGTCACATTGCTTGCAAGTCTTATAGTGATGTGCATTACCGAGAGGGTCGAAAGATACCTCTCTGACAATCGGAGTGACAAATCTAATCTCGATCTATGCCAACTCAACAAGTACCATCGGAGACACTTGTAGAGCACCTTTATAATCACCCAGTTACGTTGTGACATTTGGTAGCAGACAAAGTGTTCCTCCGGTATTCGAGAGTTGCATGATCTCATAGTCATAGGAACATGTATAAGCCATGAAGAAAGCAATAGCAACATACTAAAGATTAAGTGCTAAGCTAGCGGAATGGGTCAAGTGAATCACATCATTTTCTAGTGATGTGAACCCGTTAATCAAATGACAACTCATGTCTATGGCTAGGAAACTTAACCATCTTTGATTCAACGAGCTAGTCAAGTAGAGGCATACTAGTGACACTCTGTTTGTCTATGTATTCACACATGTACTAAGTTTCCGGTTAATACAATTGTAGCATGAATAAACATTTATCATGAAATAAGGAAATAAATAATAACTTTATTATTGCCTCTAGGGCATATTTCCTTCAGTCTCCCACTTGCACTAGAGACAATAATCGAGATCACATCGCCATCTGATTTAACATCGATAGTTCACATCACCATGTGATTAACACCCATAGTTCACATCGTCATGTAACCAACACCCAAAGGGTTTACTAGATACAATAATCTAGTTCACATCGCTTATGTGATTAACACCCAAAGAGTACTATGTTTTTCTTGTGAGAGAAATTTAGTCAACGGGTCTGCCACATTCAGATCCGTATGTATTTTGCAAATTTCTATGTCTACAATGCTCTGCACGGAGCTACTTTAGCTAATTGCTCCCACTTTCAATATGTATTCAGATTGAGACTTAGAGTCATCTAGATCAGTGTCAAAACTTGCATCGACGTAACCCTTTACGACGAACTTTTTGTCACCTCCATAACCGAGAAACATATCTTTATTCCACTAAGGATAATTTTGACCGTTGTTCAGTGATCTACTCCTAGATCACTATTGTACTCCCTTGCCAAACTCAGTTTAGGGTATACAATAGATCTGGTACACAACATGACATACTTTATAGAACCTATGGCTGAGGCATACGGAATGACTTTCATTCTCTTTCTATCTTCTGCCGTGGTCGGGCTTTGAGTCTTACTCAATTTCACACCTTGTAACACAGGCAAGAACTCTTTCTTTGACTGTTCTATTTTTAACACAGGCAAAATCTTGTCAAGGTATGTACTAATTGAAAAAACTTATCAAGCGTCTTGATCTATCTCTATAGATCTTGATGCTCAATATGTAAGCAGCTTCACCGAGGTCTTTCTTTGAAAAACTCCTTTATGCTTTCCAGAAAATTCTACATTATTTTCGATCAACAATAGGTCATTCACATATATTTACCAGAAATGCTGTAGTGCTCCCACTCACTTTCTTGTAAATAAAGGCTTCACCGCAAGTCTGTATAAAACTATATGCTTTGATCAACTCATCAAAGCGTATATTCCAACTCCGAGATGCTTGCACCAGTCCATAGATGGATCGCTGGAGCTTGCACATTTTGTTAGCACTTTTAGGATCGACAAAACCTTCTGGTTGCATCATATACAACTCTTCTTTAAGAAATCCATTAAGGAATGTAGTTTCGATATCCATTTGCCAGATTTCATAAAATGTGGCAATTTGCTAACATGATTCAGACAGACTTAAGCATCGCTACGAGTGAGAAAATCTCATCGTAGTCAACACCTTGAACTTTGTAAAAAAAACTTTTTTCGACAAGTCTAGCTTTGTAGATAGTAACACTACTATCAGCGTCCGTCTTCCTCTTGAAGATCCATTTATTTTCTGTGGCTTGCCGATCATCGGGCAAGTCAACCAAAGTCCACACTTTGGTCTCATACATGGATCCCATCTCAGATTTCATGGCCTTAAGCCATTTTGCGGAATCTGGGCTCATCATCGCTTCCTCATAGTTCGTAGGTTCATCATGGTCAAGTAACATGACCTCCAGAATAGGATTACCATACCACTCTACTGCGGATCTCACTCTGGTTTACCTACGAGGTTCGGTAGTAACTTGATCTAAAGTTACATGATCATCATCATTAGCTTCCTCACTAGTTGGTGTAGGAGTCACATGAACAAATTTCTGTGATGAACTACTTTCTAATAAGGGAGCAGGTACAGTTACCTCATCAAGTTCTATTTTCCTCTCACTCACTTCTTTCGAGAGAAATTCCTTCTCTAGAAAGGATCTATTCTTAGCAACGAATGTCTTGCTTTCGGACCTGTGATAGAAGGTGTACCCAACTGTCTCCTTTGGGTATCCTATGAAGACACATTTCTCTGATTTGGGTTTGAGCTTATCAGGATGAAACTTTTTCACATAAGCATCGCAACCCCAAACTTTAAGACACAACACCTTTGGTTTCTTGCCAAACCACAGTTCATGGTGCCCTATTTAACATGAATGCAGCTGTCTCTAATGCATAATCCCAAAACGATAGTGGTAAATCGGTAAGAGACATCATAGATTGCACCATATCTAATAAAGTACGGTTACGATGTTCAGACACACCATTATGCTGTGGTGTTCCAGGTGGCATGATTTTGTGAAACTATTCCACATTTTTTAATTGAATACCAAACTCGTAACTCAAATATTCGTCTCCGCGGGCAGATCGTAGAAACTTTATTTTCTTGTTACAATGATTTTCCACTTCACTCTGAAATTATATGAACTTTTCAAATGTTTCAGACTTATGTTTCATCAAGCAGATATACCCATTTCTGCTCAAATCATCTGTGAAGGTGAGAAGATAACGATACCTGCCGTGAGCCTCAATATTTATCGGACCACATACATCAGTATGTATGATTTCCAAAAAATCTATTGCTCACTCCATTGTTCTGGAGAACGGAGTCTTAGTCATCTTGCCCATGAAGCATGGTTCGCATGCATCAAGTGATTCATAATCAAGTGATTCCAAAAGCCCATCAGCATGGAGTTTCTTCATGCGCTTTACATCAATATGACCTAAATGGTAGTGCCACAAATAAGTTGCACTATCATTATTAACTTTTCATCTTTTTGGCTTCAATATGAGTATAACCATAGAAGGTTTTATTCATGTAAACAGAACAACAATTATTCTATAACTTAAATGAATAACTGTATTCCAATAAACATGATCAAATCATATTCATGCTCAACGCAAACACCAAATAACATTTATTTAGGTTCAACACTAATCCCAAAAGTATAGGGAGTGTGCGATGATGATCATATCATTCTTGGAACCACTTCCAACACACATCGTCACTTCACCCTTAACTAGTCTCTGTTCATTCTGCAACTCCCGTTTCAAGTTACTACTCTTAGCAACTGAACTAGTATCAAATACCGAGGGGTTGCTATAAACACTAGTAAAGTACACATCAATAACATGTATATCCAATATACTTTTGTTCACTATGCCATCCTTCTTATCCGCCAAATACTTGGGGTAGTTCCGCTTCCAGTGACCAGTCCCTTTGCAGTAGAAGCACTTAGTCTCAGGCTTAGGTCCAGACATGGGCTTCTTCACTTGAGCAGCAACTTGCTTGCCGTTCTTCTTGAAGTTCCCCTACTTCCCTTTGCCCTTTTTCTTGAAACTAGTGGTCTTGTCCACCATCAACACTTGATGTTTTTCTTGATTTCTACCTTCGTTGATTTCAGCATCACGAAGAGCTTGGGAATCGTTTCTGTTATGCCTTGCATATTATAGTTCATCACGAAGTTCTAGTAACTTGGTGATAGTGACTAGAGAACTCTGTCAATCACTATCTTATCTGGAAGATTAACTCCCACTTGATTCAAGTGATTGTAGTACTCAGAAATTCTGAGCAGATGCTCATTAGCTGAGCTATTCTCCTCCATCTTGTAGGCAAAGTACTTGTCAAAGGTCTCATACCTTTCGACATGAGCATGAGTCTGGAATACTAATTTCAACTCTTGGAACATATCATATGCTCCGTGGCATTTCAAAAACGTCTTTGAAGCCCCAATTCTAAGCCGTAAAGCATGGTGCACTAAACTATCAAGTAGTCGCATATCGAGCTTGCCAAACGTTCATAACGTCTGCATTTGCTCCTACAATCGGTCTGTCACCTAGCGGTGCATCAAGGACATAATTATACTATGCAGCAATGAGGATAATCCTCAGATCACGGATCCAATCCTCATTATTGCTACTAACATCTTTCAACTTAGTTTTCTCTAGGAACATATCAAAAATAAAATAGGGGAGCTAAACGCGAGCTATTGATCTACAACATAGATATGCTAATACTACCAGGACTAGGTTCATGATAAATTAAAGTTCAATTAATCATATTACTTAAGAACTCCCACTTAGATAGACATCCCTCTAATCATCTAAGTGATACGTGATCCATATCAACTAAACCATATCCGATCATCATGTGAGATGTAGTTTTTAATGGTGAACATCACTATGTTGATCATATGTTCTATATGATTCACGCTCGACCTTTCAGTCTCCAGTGTTTCGAGGCCATATCTGCATGTGCTAGGCTCGTCAAGTTTAAGCCGAGTATTTCTGCGTGTGCAAAACTGGCTTGCACCCATTGTAGATGAACGTTGAGCTTATCACACCCGTGTTGGGGATCGTAGAAGAAATTTAAAATTTTCTACGCATCACCAAGATCAATCTATGGAGTAACATAGCAACGAGGGGAAGGGGAGTGCATCTACATACCCTTGTAGATATCTAAGAGGAAGCGTTGCAAGAACGTAGATGAGGTAGTCGTACTTGTGGCGATTCCGTTCGCGGTCGATTCCGATCTAAGTGCCAAACAACGGCGCCTCCGCGTTCAACACACGTGAAGACCGGTGACGTCTCCCATGCCTTGATCCAGCAAGGAGAGAGGGAGAGGTTGGGAAGACTCCATCCAGCAGCAGCACGACGGCGTGGTGGTGGTGGAGGAGCGCGGTACTCCAGCAGGGCTTCGCCAAGCACTACGAGAGACGAGGAGGGAGAGAGGTAGCTAGGGATGCACCTTGGGAGAGAGAGACTCGTGTGTTGGGCAGCCCCAAAACCTCCACTATATATAGGGGCAAAGGGGAGGGGAGGCGCCCTAGGGTTTCCCCTAGGGGGGCGGCGGCCAGGGCAGGGCAGATGGGATCTCCCCCTTGGGTGACTTGGCCCCCAAGCCAGGTGGTGGGAACCCTAGATGGGGCGCCCAAAACCCCTGGTCACGTGGGAATAGGTGAGGGGGGGGGGCACAGCCCCTTAGTGGGCTGGTTTGCCCCCTTCCCTTGGCCCATGAAGCCCCCCAACACTTGCCTGGGCTCCCGAAATACCTTTCGGTCATGCTGGTCATCACCCGGTACCTCCGGAACACTTCCGGACTCCAAAACCCTTCGTTCAATATATCAATCTTCACCTCCGGACCAATCCGGAACTCCTCGTGATGTCCGGGATCTCATCCGGGACTCCGAACAACATTCGGTAACCGCGTACATACCTTCCCTATAACCCTAGCGTCATCGAACCTTAAGTGTGTAGACCCTACAGGCTCGGGAATCATGCAGACATGACCGAGACATCTCTCTGGTCAATAACCAACAGCGGGATCTGGATACCCATGTTGGCTCCCCCTCATCGGATGAACCATGATGTCAAGGATTCAATCAATCCCGTATACAATTCCCTTTGTCTACTGGTATGATACTTGCCCGAGATTCGATCGTCGGTATCCCGATACCTTGTTCAATCTCGTTACCAGCAAGTCTCTTTACTCGTTCTGTAACACATCATTCCGTGATCAACTCCTTGGTCACATTGTGCACATTATGATGATGTCCTACCGAGTGGGCCCAGAGATACCTCTCCGTTACACGGAGTGAGAAATCCCTGTCTCGATTCGTGCCAACCCAACGGACACTTTCGGAGATACCCGTAGTGCACCTTTATAGCCACCCAGTTATGTTGTGACGTTTGGTACACCCAAAGCATTCCTACGGTATCCGGGAGTTGCACAATCTCATGGTCTAAGGAAATGATACTTGACATTAGAAAAGCTTTAGCATACGAACTACACGATCTTGTGCTAGGCTTAGGATTGGGTCTTGTCCATCACATCATTCTCCTAATGATGTGATCCCGTTATCAACGACATCCAATGTCCATGTTCAGGAAACCGTAACCATCTATTGATCAACGAGCTAGTCAACTAGAGACTTACTAGGGACATGGTGTTGTCTATGTATCCACACATGTATCTGAGTTTCCTATCAATACAATTCTAGCATGGATAATAAACGTTTATCATGAACAAGGAAATATAATAATAATAACTAATTTATTATTGTCTCTAGGAAATATTTCCAACAGTCTCCCACTTGCACTAGAGTCAATAATCCAGTTCACATCGCTATGTGATTAACACTCAAGGTCACATCCCCATGTGACTAACACCCAAAGAGTTTACTAGAGTCAATAATCTAGTTCACATTACCATGTGATTAACACTCAATGAGTTCTGGGTTTGATCATGTTATGCTTGTGAGAGATGTTATAGTCAATGGGTCTACAACAATCAGATCCGCATGTACTTCGCAAAACTTTATGTCATATCGTAGATGCTGCTACCACGTTCCACTTGGAGCTATTCCAAATGGTTGCTCCATTATACATATCCGGTTTTTCTACTCATAGTCATCCGGATAGGTGTTAAAGCTTGCATCGACGTAACTCTTACCATCGAACTCTTTATCACCTCCATAACCGAGAAATATTTCCTTATTCCTCTAAGGATAATTTTGACCACTGTCCAGTTATCCACTCCTGGATCACCTTTGTACCCTCTTTCAAGACATGTGGCAAGGCACAAATCAGGTGTGGTACTCAGCATGGCATACCGTATAGAGCCTATGACAAAAGCATAGGGGACGACCTTCGTCCTTCCTCTTTCTTCTGCCGTGGTCAAGCTTTGAGTCTTACTCAACTTCACACCTTACAACTCAGGTAAGAATCCCTTCTTTGACTGATCTATTTTGAACTCCTTCAAAATCATGTCAAGGTGTGCGTTCTTTGAAAGTATCATTAGGCGTCTTGATCTATCTCTATAGATCTTGATGCCCAATATGTAAGCAGCTTTATCCAGGTCTTCCTTTGAAAATCACTCTTCAAACAACCATTTATGGCTTCCAGAAATTCTAAATTATTTCGGATCAACAATATGTCATCCACATATACTTATGAGAAATGTTGTAGTGCTCCCACTCACTTTCTTGTAAATACAAGTTTCTAGCAAACATTGTATAAACCTAAAAGCTTTGATCACTCCATCAAAGCATATATTCCAACTCCGAGATGCTTCCTCTAGTCCATAGAAGGATCTCTGGAGCCAGCATACCTTTTAGCATCCTAAGGATCGACAAAACCTTTTATTGTATCACATACAACTTTTTCTTACGAAAACTGGTAAGAAAACTTGTTTTGACATCCATCTGTCAGATTTCATAATCAAAAATACAGCTAATGCTAACATGATTCCGACGGACTTAAACATCGCTACGGGTGAGAAAATCTCATCGTAGTCAACTCCTTGAACTTGTGAAAAGACTCTTTTCCACAAGTCGAGCTTCATAGACGGTAACATTACCGTCCACGTCCGTCTTCTTCTCAAAGATCCATTTATCTCAGTGGCTTTCCGATCATCGGGCAAGTCCACCAAAGTCCATGCTTTGTTCTGATACATGTATCCTATCTCGGATTTCATGGCTTCTAACCATTTGTCGGAATATGGGCCCACCATCGCTTCTCCATAGCTCGTAGGTTCATTGTTGTCCAACATGATATCTAAGACAGGATCACCGTACCACTCAGGAGTAGTACATATCCTTGTCGACCTATGAGGTTTGATAGCAACTTGATCCGAAGCTTCATGATCACTATCATTAACTTCCTCTTCAACCGACGTAGGCGCCACAGAAACATCTTTCTGTGTTGCACCACTTTCCGGTTGAAATAGGGGTTCAACAACCTCATCAAGTTCTATCTTCCTCCCACTCAATTCTTTTGAGAGAAACTCCTTCTCGAGAAAGGACCCGTTCTTAGCGACAAACACTTTGCCCTCGGATCTGAGATAGAAGGTATACCCAACTATTACCTTTGGGTATCCTATGAAGATGTATTTGTCCGCTTTGGGTTCGAGCTTTTTTGGCTGAAGCCTTAAGCATCGCAACACCAAATATTAAGAAACGACAACTTTGGTTTCTTGCCAAACCAATGTCCATACGACATCGTCTCAACGGACTTAGATGGTGCCCTATCTAAAGTGAATGCAGCTGTCTCTAACGCATAACCTCAAAATGATAGCGGTAGATTGGTAAGAGACATCATAGATCGCACCATATCTCATAAGGTTCAATTACGACATCCGGGCATGCCATTACGCTGTGGTGTTCCAGGTGGTGTCAACTGTGAAACAATTTCACAATGTGTTAAGTGATTGCCAAACTCATAACTTAGAAATTCTCCATCGATCAGATTGTAGGAATTTGATCTTCTTGTTATGATGGTTCTTAACTTCACTTTGAAATTGCTTGAACTTTTCAAACATTTCAGACTTGTGCTTCATTAAGTAAATATACCCATATCTACTCAAATCATTAGTGAAGATGAGAAAATAGCGATGTCCACTGCACACCTAAATTCTTATTGGATCACACACATCAACATGTACGATTTCCAACAAGTCACTTGCCCGTTTCATTGTACCTGAAAACGGGGTCTTAGTCATCCTGCCCATGAGGCATGGCTCACATGTGTCAAGCGATTCAAAATCAAGTGACTCCAAACATCCATCGACATGGAGTTTCTTCATGCATCTTACGCCAATATGACCTAAGCGGCAGTGCCACAAGAAAGTGGTACTATCATTATTAACTCTACATCTTTTGGCGTGAACATGTGTATTACCACGACCGAGATTCAATGAATCATTCACATAGGGTGCATGACCATGAAAGGTATTATTCATGTAAACAGAATAACCATTATTCTCTAACTTAAATGAATAACCGTATTGCAATGAACATGATCTAATCATATTCATGCTCAACGTAGACACCTGATAACATTTATCTAGGTTCAATACTAATCCCGAAGGCAAATGGAGCGTGCGATGGTGATCTCATCAACTTTGGAAACACTTCCAACACACATCATCACCTCGCCCTTAGCCAGTCTCTGTTTAGTCCGTAGCTTTTGCTTCAAGTCACCAATAATAGCAACTGAACCGGTATCCAATACCCAGGTGCTACCAGGAGTACTAGTAAGGTACACATTAATAACACATATATACTTTGTTGAAGTTGCCAGCCTTCTTATCTACCATGCATTTGGGGTAGTTCCGCTACCAGTGACCGCTCCCCTTACAATAGAAGCACTTAGTCTCGGGTTTGGGTTCAACCTTGGGTTCCTTCACTGGAGCGGCAACTGGTTTGCCATTCATGAAGTAATTTCCCTTCTAGCCCTTGCCCTTCTTGAAACCAGTGGTCTTGTTAAACCATCAACACTTGATGCTCCTTCTTGATTTCTACTTTTTTGCGGTCTTAAGCACCGCAAACATCTCCGAGATCATCTCCATCCCTTGCATGTCATAGTTCATCACGAAGATCTAGTAGCTTAGTGATAGTGACTAGAGAACTCTATCAATCACTATCTTATCTGGAAGTTTAACTCCCACTTGATTCAAGTGATTGTAGCACCCAGACATTCTGAGCACATGCTCACTAGCTGAGCTATTCTCCTCCATCTTGTAGGCAAAGAACTTGTCAGAGGTCTCATACCTCTTAACACGGGCATGAGCCTGAAATCCCAATTTCAGCTCTTGGAACATCTCATATGTTCTATGGCGTTCAAAACGTCATTGCAATCCCGATGCTAAGCCGTAAAGTATGGTGCATTTAACTATCAAGTAGTCATCATGACGTATCTGTCAGATGTTCATAACATCCACAGACGACGCTGGAGGGATTAGCACACCGAGCGGTGCATCAAAGACATAAGCCTTCTTTGTATCAGTGAGGACACTCCTCAGGCAACGGACCTAGTCTGCATCATTGCTTACAATATCTTTCAACTTAATCTTTCTCTAGGAACGTATTGAAACAGGGAGCTACAACGCGAGCTATTGATCTACAACCCTTTTTGCAAAGACAACTTAGACTATTGTTCATGATAAATAAGTTCATCTAATCAAATTATATAATGAACTCCCACTCAGATAGACATCCCTCTAGTCATCTATGTGATACATGATCCGAGTCAACGAGGCCGTGTCCGATCAGCACGTGAGACGGACTAGTCATCATGGGTGAACATCTTCATGTTGATCGTATCTTCTATACGACTCGACTCATGTTCGACCTTTCGGTCTTCCGTGTTCCGAGGCCATGTCTGTACATGCTAGGCTCATCAAGTCAACCTAAGTGTATTGCGTGTGTAAATCTGGCTTACACCCGTTGTATGCGAACGTTAGAACCTATCACACCCGATCATCACGTGGTGCTTCGGAACAACAGACCTTAGCAACGGTGCACAGTTAGGGAAAACACAATCCTTGAAATTATTGTGAGGGATCATATTATTTAAGCTACCGTCATTCTTAAGCAAATAAGATGTAAAAGCATGATAAACATCACATGCAATCAAAAGTGACATGATATGGCCAATATCATTTTGCTCCTTTTGATCTCCATCTTTGGGGAGCCATGATCATCATCGTCACCGGCATGACACCATGATCTCCATCATCATGATCTCCATCATCGTGTCTTCGTGAAGTTGTCTCGCCAACTATTACTTCTACTACTACGGCTAACAGTTAGCAATAAAATAAAGTAACTACATGACGTTTATGTTGACACGCAGGTCATAAATAAGTTAAGACAACTCCTATGGCTCCTGCCGGTTGTCATACTCATCGACATGCAAGTCGTGATTCCTATTACAAGAACATGATCAATCTCATACATCACATATATCATTCATCACATCCTTTTGGCCATATCACATCACACGACATATGCTCCAAAAACAAGTTAGACGTCCTCTAATTGTTGTTGCAAATTTTACGTGGCTGCTATAGGTTTCTTAGCAAGAACGTTTCTTACCTATGCCAAAACCACAACGTGATATGCCAATTTCTATTTACCCTTCATAAGGACCCTTTTCATCGAATCCGATCCGACTAAAGTGGGAGAGACAGACACCCGCTAGCCACCTTATGCAACTAGTGCATGTCAGTCGGTGGAACCTGTCTCACGTAAGACTACGTGTAAGGTCGGTCCGGGCTGCTTCATCCCACGATGCCGCCGAATCAAGATAAGACTAGTAACGGCAAGTAAATTGACAAAATCGACGCCCACAACAACTTGTGTTCTACTCGTGCATAGAAACTACGCATAGACCTAGCTCATGATGCCACTGTTGGGGATCGTAGCAGAAATTTAAAATTTTCTACGCATCACCAAGATCAATCTATGGAGTAATCTAGCAACGAGGGGAAGGGGAGTGCATCTACATACCCTTGTAGATCGCTAAGCGTAAGCGTTGCAAGAACGCGGATGAGGTAGTCGTACTCGTGGCGATTCAGATCGCGGTCGATTCCGATCTAAGCGCCGAAAAATGGCGCCTCCGTGTTCAACACACGTGCAGCCCGGTGACGTCTACCATGCCTTGATCCAGCAAGGAGAGAGGGAGAGGTTGGGAAGACTCCATCCAGCAGCAGCACGACAGCATGGTGGTGGTGGAGGAGCGCGGCACTCTAGCAGGGCTTCGCCAAGCACTACGAGAGACGAGGAGGGAGAGAGGTAGGGATGCGCCTTGGGAGAGAGATACTCGTGTGTTGGGCAGCCCCAAAATCTCCACTATATATAGGGGCAAAGGGGAGGGAAGGCGCCCTAGGGTTTCCCCTAGGGGGGGCGGCGGCCAGGGCAGGGCAGATGGGATCTCCCTCTTGGGTGACTTGGCCCCAAAGCCAGGAGGTGGGAACCCTAGATGGGGCGCCCCAAACCCCCTGGTCACGTGGGAATAGGTGAGGGGGGCGCACAGCCCCTTAGTGGGCTGGTTTGCCCCTTCCCTTGGCCCATGAAGCCCCCCAACACTTGCCGGGGCTCCCGAAATACCTTTCGGTCATGCTGGTCATCACCCGGTACCTCCGGAACACTTCCGGACTCCAAAACCCTTCGTCCAATATATCAATCTTTACCTCCGGACCATTCCGGAACTCCTCATGACGTCCGGGATCTCATCCGGGACTCCGAACAACATTTGGTAACCGCGTACATACCTTCCCTATAACCCTAGCGTCATCGAACCTTAAGTGTGTAGACCCTATGGGCTCGAGAATCATGCAGACATGACCGAGAAATCTCTCTGGTCAATAACCAACAACGGGATCTAGATACCCATGTTGGCTCTCACATGTTCCACGATGATCTCATCGGATGAACCATGATGTCAAGGATTCAATCAATCCCGTATACAATTCCCTCTGTCTACTGGTATGATACTTGCCCGAGATTCGATCGTCGGTATCCCGATACCTTGTTCAATCTCGTTACCGGCAAGTCTCTTTACTCGTTCCTTAACACATCATCCCGTGATCAACTCCTTGGTCACATTGTTCACATTATGATGATGTCCTACCGAGTGGGCCCAGAGATACCTCTCCGTTACACGGAGTGAGAAATCCCAGTCTCGATTCGTGCCAACCCAACAGACACTTTCGGAGATACCTGTAGTGCACCTTTATAGCCACCCAGTTACGTTGTGACGTTTGGTACACCCAAAGCATTCCTACGGTATCCGGGAGTTGCACAATCTCATGGTCTAAGGAAATGATACTTGACATTAGAAAAGCTTTAGCATACGAACTACACGATCTTGTGCTAGGCGTAGGATTGGGTCTTGTCCATCACATCATTCTCCTAATGATGTGATCCCATTATCAACGACATCCAATGTCTATGGTCAGGAAACCATAACCATCTATTGATCAACGAGCTAGTCAACTAGAGGCTTACTAGGGACATGGTGTTGTCTATGTATCCACACATGTATCTGAGTTTCCTATCAATACAATTCTAGCATGGATAATAAACGATTATCATGAACAAGGAAATATAATAATAATAACTAATTTATTATTGCCACTAGGGCATATTTCCAACAACCCGATCATCACGTGGTGTCTCGGCACGACGAACTTTGGCAACGGTGCATACTCAGGGAGAACACTTTTACCTTGAAATTTAGTGAGAGATCATCTTATAATGCTACCGTCAATCAAAGCAGAATAAGATGCATAAAGGATAAACATCACATGCAATTAATATAAGTGATATGATATGGCCATGATCATCTTGTGACTTTGATCTCCATCTCCAAAGCACCGTCATGATCACCATCATCACCGGCGCGACACCTTGATCTCCATCGTAGCATCGTTGTCGTCTCGCCAACTATTGCTTTTACGACTATCGCTACCGCTTAGTGATAACGTAAAACAATTACAGGGCGATTGCATTTCATACAATAAAGCGACAACCATATGGCTCCTGCTAGCTCCCGATAACTCCGTTACAAAACATGATCATCTCATACAATAAAATATAGCATCATGTCTTGACCATATCACATCACAACATGCCCTGCAAAAACAAGTTAGACGTCCTCTACATTGTTGTTGCAAGTTTTACATGGCTGCTATGGGCTGAGCAAGAACCGTTCTTCCCTACGCATAAAAACCACAATGATTTTCATCAAGTATGTGCTGTTTTAACCTTCAACATGGACCGGGCGTAGCCACACTTGATTCAACTAAAGTTGGAGAAACTGACACCCGCCAGCCACTTGTGTGCAAAGCATGTCGGTAGAACCAGTCTCGCGTAAGCGTACGCGTAATGTCAGCCCGGGCCGCTTCGTCCAACAATACCGCCGAATCAAAGTATGACATGCTGGTAAGCAGTATGACTAGTATCACCCACAACTCATTTGTTTTCTACCCGTGCATATAACATCTACGCATAAACCTGGCTCGGATGCCACTGTTGGGGAACGTAGTAATTTCAAAAATTTCCTACGAACACGCAAGATCATGGTGATGCATAGCAACGAGAGGGAAGAGTGTGTCCACGGACCATCGTAGACCGAAAGCGGAAGCATTAGAACAACACGGTTGATGTAGTCGTATGTCTTCACGATCCTACCGATCCAAGTACCGAATGTACGGCACCTCCGAGTTCAGCACACATTTAGCTTGATGACGTCGCACGAACTCCGATCCAGCAGAGCTTCGAGGGAAAGTTCCGTCAGCACAACAACGTGATGACGGTGATGATGATGCTACCGACGCAGGGCTTCGCCTAAGCACCGCTACGATATGACCGAGGTGGATTATGGTGGAGGGGTGCACCGCACACGGCTAAAAGATCAATGATCAATTGTTGTCTATGGGGTGCCCCCTGGCCACATATATAAAGGAGTGGAGGAGGGGGGAGGGCCGGCCTAGCTATGGCGCGCCCTAGAGGAGTCCTACTCCCATCGGGAGTAGGAGTCCTAGATATGTAGTAGGAGTAGGAGAGAAGGAAAGGGAAAAGAGAAGAGATGGAAGGAGGGGGCGCCGCCCCTCCCCTAGTCCAATTCGTACTAGGCCTTGGGGGGCGCGCAACCTCCCTTCTCTCTTTCCCTTAAAGCCCAATAACACTACTGGAAAACAGGTTATTAATGGCGCACCTATTTTGGCTACTAATGGCGCACATTAGGTGCGCCATTACTAGCACGCCATTAGTAAGTTTTAGTAATGGCACACATTTAGTGCGCCATTACTATCCCAGACAGTAATGGCGCACCTAATAGTGCGCCATTACTAACCCTTAGGTGCCCCACTAGTAATAAAGCCAAGTGCGCCACTAGTAACCTTAGAGGTGCGCCACTAGCTAAAAAGCTAGGTGCGCCACCAATAAAGGCTGAAATGCGCCACTAATAGTATATTTGAAAAACAAAAAAAATACAAATTTACAAAAAACAACCTATAAGGAAAAATAATTTAAAAACAAAAAATGAAATAGAACCATAATTTTTATTATAGCAAGAATATTACCATGTCTTTACAAGTATCCAATAAAAATAAAATTGCACAGAAATAAAACAAAATCCTATAACTAATCTTCTACTCCCTCCGTCCAAGAATACCTCTCGCAAGGGGAGGAAATTTTGAACTGAAGTGCATTTTAAATTACAACCCATCATATTTCAAATCAAAATCAATCGAGTCCACGTCCGATCGGCAGCAGCGCCTCGTCCTGGCATCGAGGAGAGCCAGAACTCATCTCTTCGGTAGCTCGTCACCACCCTCCCGGCAGCCTCCGACATCACATACCCACCCTCCCGGCGTCGATCAACTGCTTTGAGGTAGCAGATTCCTCCTCTGTGTCTGCTCCTGCAATTAACACTTTGAATGCAATTAACAATTTGAATGTTAACAAGGGGCAAAGACAAGATGGATCAGTATATAACAATGGAGTACATGCACAATTAGATGTTCAAGCTGTTTAATGTCACTCCATCATCACAATTTCATCTCAGGAAATGGAGTAGAATAGATTTAATTGGATGTTTGAATGATATGGTTACTTACAAGTGTCAGGGCTATTACCGCCAGTTAAGTAATTGCACCAGATTAAAGAGGACCCAAAGAATTTACAAGTGGTCTAGTGTATATGCAAGTGCAAGTTACTCAGTTAAAATTCAGTACTCCATTGCCCAAAATAATTCAGTTAAAATTTTGTTAAAAGATCACTGAATTAACCAAGTACTCCAGGTCAGGTCCTAGTTACTCAATGCATAATTTCTAAACCTATCATCAATGGAAGGTCACCAATTATAATTGAGCAGTAGCTAATTGACCAAACACACTGAGCTTATGCATAACACATTAGCTGCAGAAAGTACTCACCTTGCGGTGATTATTTCACAGGGATAAACCTCCAAATATAACCACTATACCACACTATATAAATTGTGAATCAAGGAACTGCTGCAATTGACATGAGAAGATCAACAATATATGCTCACCTCCGGGAACAAAGTCAGCTCCATATATATGCTAGCTCCAGGGTAAATATGCCACAATATCACACCTTGTGAAAAGAGCATCTTATTAAACAGTCGGTCACAAACATTCTAATTTCTTAACATAAAAAATTACCTTGTTTGAGGTAAATTAATTGCTAAAGTTAACATAAAAATGTAAATTAGATTAACTGTAAACTGTTCAAGGAAACAGAAAGTGCAAACCGCATAACAAACAAAAATAGCAAGATTAGCCTCTTGTTTACCATTAAGTTTGGACTTTGGACAAAACGTGTTTTGATTGATCATACAGTAGATTTACGGGGCATCTCGCCGAAGGACGGGTCCTTGGCGATCTGCTCCGCCATCTCCTTGATGCTCGGGTCCTGCGCCCACGCCACAACAAAATCCATGATTCAAGTTAATTGTCACACAAATTCCCATGAAATCGAAACAAATTCACAGGAAATTCGAGCTTGTATAAATAAATCTTCCCAAGAACTCAACTTTGACAATGGAGAGAACAGAGCAGAGTATTTCTAGTTTTGCAGAAACTGTGAAATGCTTCAGTAGAGCTTGGTTACATTGAGCAAGTTCGAATATGTTAAAAATGGACGCAAATATCTTCAGTGAAACCCAACCAAATTAACAACCGATTCAAACCTGTAGTATATGTAAGTCCTCCAAGAACTCGCATATGAAAATGAACAGAACAAAACAGAGTATGAAACTATAAACGCTTCATTCAGATAATTCAGTATAAGCTCTTGGTTACATTCAGCAAGTTCATCATGGTGGAGAAGTCGAAGGGGCTGGCCGGAGCAGCCGCCCTGCGCGCGGGCTGCCGCCTCTGCTCCTCCGCCGCAAGTTACAGTCATACACATTAAACTGATATTAAGTTATATTACCTCTCAATGAGTGTAACTATGAACTAATGAACCCCATTTAGATCAGTAATGCATTTTATTTCTATCATCTACCTACCACAGTTGGATATTAACCAACCATAACAATATCTATATGACATGGCTAAACAAATTGACGATCCCAAAAATGCTCGAGAAACTCTGAGCGTACTCATTGACAGGGAGCAAAGTATTACATCATATACCTGTATATCATGGAGACTCTGAAATGATTGAAAATGGGATGATTATGGCAACTCTAATACACTGGAAACAGGCATTAAATTTAAATTAAACCAGCTGGGCAAAATATTAAGCTGCAGGAAAGAACTCAACAGACATGCAGTTCAAAAAGTTGTAATTGGGGCAATAGAAAACCAGGTAAGAGACTGACCAAAAGGCACAGCTGGTCCAGGTCGCCACAGGATGGCAAGATTACAGTTGGCACGCCGCCCGTCAATTACTGGATAGGGATCCATGCAGGCCATCCTCGCCGAATCTGGATCGCGGAAGGTCACCTGTTCGCATGTCTGCACAAAATTAAGACAAATTAACATCGTTGAAAAACATTCCCCCAATTTTCCTTCCCCAAAACGAAATTGCTTCCGCATTCACTTCAAATAGTTCTGCAATTCGTGATGAAACACCTAAATTTTAGTCCAATTTAGAGGCCTAAAAATGCCCAAGCAGCCCAAAAATGTTTTTACATGGACGACGCCCTAGGCCTCATGAAAAATTTCCCTGTTACCGCCCCAAAGCAATCAGCTCCGTGAGCTTGCTCTATTATTAGCACCGCAAAACTCCCAAATTCACAAGCCTTGCAAGCCGATCACCGCCCTTGGAGGTCACAAACCACCCCAATTGAACCCCAGACCCCTGATCCCCACAAACCTCTGGCCAAAATATCACAAAACTCTAGCTTGAAAATCAAACCCTCCCCATGATCCCCACCCCGGAAGAACACATAGCAGGAAAGAAGAAACAGAGGAGGAGGAAGGAAGCGTGCTCACGAATCAGTATCCCTTGGACCTCCCGGTGGCGCGGTCGGTGATGACGACGGCCTCGAGGATGTCCCCGTGGCTGGTGGTAGAGGGGGTGGCACCTGTGAAGCTCGTTGGGCGGATCTGGCTGGTTCCCGACGAGTGGAGACGGCGGCGGCTCCACCACTCCCAGATCCAGCACCGACGCTGCCTTTCGATCCGTCGCCGCCGAGCTCGGGCTCCTTGGCTGCGACTGCCGTGAGGAGGCGCGAAGGGGACCGAAGAGAGAGGAGGGCAAGGGCCGCCACGCAGGAAGAGGAGGGAGTACTGGGAGGCGGCATGGATCGGGGCCGGGGCGAGGCCGAGAGACGTGTGTGCGTGGGGTGAGGGAGAAGAGGATAGGGTTCCGTGCGAGAGAGAGAGGAGAGAGATGGTGGGCGGTCGGGCTGCGGCACTTGCCTACAAAACCACAATGGCGCACCGCATGGAAAAGTGCGCCATTAGTATCAAAAATAGCAATGGCGCATCAGGGGAAAAGTGCGCCATTACTATGTTCAGAAGTGGGTCAAAGCTTGGTCAAACATAGTAGTGGCGCACTTTTTACTAGGTGCGCCATTACTATTTTAGATACTAATGGCGCACTATGTATAGGTGCGCCATTACTATATAGTAGTGGCGCACCATATGTATAATGCGCTATTAGTGTCTATATTATCTATAGCATGTTTTCTAGTAGTGTAAGGCCCATATACTCCCCGACGAATTCCCGTAACTCTCTGGTACTCCGATAAATACCCGAACCACTCGGAACCTTTCCGATGTCGGAATATTGTCGTCCAAAATATCGATCGTTATGTCTCGACCATTTTGAGACTCCTCGTCATGTCCCCGATCTCATCCGGGACTCCGAACTACCTTAGGTTCATCAAAACACATAAACTCATAATACCGATCGTCACCAAACGTTAAGCGTGTGGACCCTACGGGTTTGAGAACTATGTAGACATGACTGAGACACGTCTCCGGTAAATAACCAATAGCGGAACCTGGATGCTCATATTGGTTCCTACATATTCTACGAAGATCTTTATCGATCAAACCGCATAACAGCATACATTGTTCCCTTTGTCATCGGTATGTTACTTGCCCGAGATCCGATCATCGGTATCTCAATACCTAGTTCAATCTCGTTACCGGCAAGTCTCTTTACTCGTTCCCTAATGCATCATCCCGCAACTAACTCATTAGTCACATTGCTTGCAAGGCTTATAGTGATGTGCATTACTGAGAGGGCCCAGAGATACCTCTCCGACAATCGGAGTGACAAATCCTAATCTCGATCTGTGCCAACTCAACAAGTACCATCGGAGACAACTGTAGAGCACCTTTATAATCACCCAGTTATGTTGTGATGTTTGATAGCACACCAAGTGTTCCTCCAGTATTCGGGAGTTGCATGATCTCATAGTCATAGGAACATGTATAAGTCATGAAGAATGCAATAGAAACATACTAAACGATCAAGTGATAAGCTAACGGAATGGGTCAAGTCAATCACATCATTCTCTAATGATGTGATCCCGTTAATAAAATGACAACGCATGTGTATGGCTAGGAAACTTAACCATCTTTGATTCAACGTGCTAGTCAAGTAGAGGCATACTAGTGACACTATGTTTGTCTATGTATTCACACATGTACTAAGTTTCCGATTAATACAATTCTAGCATGAATAATAAACATTTATCATGAAATAAGGAAATAAAGAATAACTTTAGTACTTCCTCTAGGGCATACTTCCTTCACGGCAGGCATCAGTCCGCGTTCAAATGGGACATTTAGTCCCGGTTGGAAACACCAACTCGGCACTACTGCAGTATGCTGCTAACGAGAAACTACGATCAGAGACCCTTTCACGAAACTGTGTACGATGCATTAATCGCAAACGGGGATGTTAAAAAAATGTCAAAAAAAGGTGCAAAACGTTTGCGATGGCGGAGCCATCGGTTCAGATTTTAGTTGCGTGTGCGATGCTGGGCACACAATTAATCCATTTTAACTGTTTGCGATGAGGTAGAACAACAGAAACGGGTAGCCATATCAATGTGTGTGCGATATATGGTATACAGTTTGCTCCGATGAAGTGTTTGCTATTAGGGGGTGCAACAAAAATGGTTAGCCAGATCAAGGTGTGTGTGATATACGGCATACGGTTCACTCGGACGAACTGTTTTCAATTAGGGAACACAACAGAAACGGTTCAACTTAATAAGATGTGTGTGATACGTGGCAAACAGCCGACTTGGATGAACAGAGCGCACCGTGGCTGCCTCAATGGCGAGCAAAACACTCGGACGGACGCGAGCCGAGCGCGCCGCAGCCACTTCAACGGCGAGCAACCATGTGGTCAACCTTCTGCCATCAATAAATTTTGACTTTGTTTCTCTTCACATTGCAGATTACAACACAATAAGTAATTGCAAATCCGTTCACACCTATCAAACTAATATGTGTTCACACTTAGCACCGGGCTATAAAAACTATCCACTCAAAAATTACTTCATAGTTCCTCTCCTCACCACCCACAAAACTGGTCTTTCCTGTCAAGTCATTCCGCCATGACTGGTAGGAGGTGTTTAGGGTGCACATATAACCAAGAAGCAAAGACCAAGGGCGCGGAAGCACTAGAGAGGTCCGGTCGCGAAGCCGCAGCTGTAGTAGACATGTCCCGGCCCGCCGCGGAGCCCTCGAACAAGCTCTCACGGGCACGGGAGGGCTCTCATAAGCTCACTCGCGTCATCGGCCATCGCGACGAGCTGGCGTTCCTGAAGTCCTTGGCCGGCGACGTTGACATTCTCGATGGAGTAACTAAGCAGCAGGAGCTGGTCGACGGCTTGATGAAGCTGCTCAAGATCAGCGATGCCACGGTTCACAAGGCAATCAACCTCGTCGAGCAACTCATGGGTGACAATGTGAAGCTCCTCAAGGCGCTCGCCGAGAAGGAGGAGGAGGCCGCCGGCTGGAAGATGCTGGGATGACGCTGACAGCGGTCGTCGAGGAACTGATGGGTGACTTGAGGAAGCTCCGGATCGAGTGCGAGCTGAAGGTGGAGGAATCCGTGGCTGCTTTCAAGCAAAGTCGTGAGGAATTGAAGAAGGGGATGGAGGATGTCGTCGCCTGGCGATCCATCGACGAGTAGAGACAATAGCAACCCAGATCGTTATCTGCAATTTCCTTCTTCTCTTGCCCCCGTGTCTTCCGGGCTTTGCCGCATGTGGCATTTTAAATTATCCGGAATATGTAAGATAATTATTATCTGCGCCATTGTAAATTTGTTGTCGTATTATCCGTTGCCATTTTATTTATGGTCGTATTATCTGTTGCCCTATGTGGCAATTTAAATTAGACCGAAATACGAGTTGAAAACACGAAAAAAGAAAATACTGCCATGGGATGACAAGCAAGCACCCTCCGTCGAGGTGCTTTAATTAATTAACCCATTAATGGAGAAGTTGTGAGCGAGGCGGGCGGCGACTGGTGCATGGAGGTCAAAGAGCTCGCTTCCCGGTGAGCATGGGCGGCCTTGCTGCTCGCACGTGTCCTGTAGAGCCTGCAAGGTGGACAGGATGCACGTGTCCCGTCAAGCCTTCGCGGCGGACTGCTCGCACGCATCCCGTCAAACCTACACAGTGGATTTCTCGCGCTCGTCCCGTCTACTCAAACAGCTGCAGGCACGCCACCGAATATTGTTAAATTTCGACAAGTTAATATAATACAACCATTTGTGATATTAACGTTTTAGCTTTTTGTTTCAAAAAGGACTTCGTTGGTTACTAATTAATGTGTGCGCCTCTTCTCAAACTGGACGATTTTTTTGCCACGGCATATATGTGTCATGTCATGAAACCATGCCAAGTTTCATGTTTTTTGGGTGAGTTTTTTAATTTACTGGGATTCAAAAACCAAGATTCTCAATGTTTCAGGACGACGAAAAGTTTGTAATTCATTTCCATTCCTTAAATGAGACCTAAACATGCACCCAATGACACATGTACGATTTCCCACCCATTTTGCTTCACTGTAGCATGTGCTTGTAGTTCAAATTTGAATTATGGACTACATTAAATGCATAGAAAACTTAATTAGTAATATATACAATGGCCAAACGAACCCTGAACAGTTTCAAATTTCAGCACGACACAGCTCATAGGAAACCTGTTATTCTATGTTGCCCATAGGAAACAAAGTTCAAGGCGAGAAGAGGCACGATTATCGTTTTGCCCACAAGAGGGGCATGTTTCCCTACCGGAACCATGAGGGTTGCGACAGGCTCCGGTTTGTAAGAGGCTTGTAATATAGTTTCGCCCAAATTGGACAATTATATGTACCATGTAGTGACACCATGCCAAGTTTCATGATTTCCTGGTGATTTTTGGATTTACACAGATTAAAAAACCGAGATTCACAATGTTTGTGGCCAAGCCAGGACGGCGAGATGGTTGAATTCATTCCCATTCGTTCCATGGGACCTAAACATGCACCCCAAGAAAACATGTACATTTTTTCTAGCTATTTTGGTGCACTGCAGCATGTATTTGTAATTCGGATTTGAATTATGGACATTAAATGCCTAGTAAAATCAATTAATGAATAAAAAAGGTCAAACGAACCCTGAATAATTTCAAAGTTCAGCGTGAATCTCCCGTTGTTCCGTGCTGCGTGTAGAAGAAAACACGAGGCTAGAAGAGGGAGCGATTATCGTTTGGCCCACAAGGGGACACGTTTCCCTATCAAAACCACGAGGGTTCTTGCGACAGGCTCCGGTTTGTAAGAGGTTTGTACTAAAGCTTGTCCCAAATTGGCAATGTTTTTACCATGACATATATGCGCCATAACGTGACACCGTGCCACCTTTGATGACTTTCTGGTGAGTTTTGGATTTATGGGGATTTAAAAACCAAGATTCGAAATGTTTGAGGACAAGCCAGGACACTGGTACGGTTGTAATACGTTCCCATTCCTGGCATGGGACCTAAACATGCACCCAAGGTCACATGTATAATTTTTCTAGCCATTTTGGTGAACTGGAGCATGTATTTGTAGTTCAGATTTGAATTATGGACATTAAATGCCTAGGAAACTCAATTAGTATATAAAAGGCCAAACAAACCCTGAATAAGTTTAAATTTCAGCATGGATATTCTGCCGTTCCATGTTGCCCGTAGAAGAAAATACAAGGCGAAAAGAGACAGTGATTACGTTTCGCCCACAAGGGGAACATGTTTCCCTACTGGAACCACAGGGCTTCTTTGAGAGAAGCTCTAGTTTGTAAGAGGTTTGTAATAAAGCTTGGCCCAAATTGGACAATGTTTTTACCACGACATATATGTGCCATGACGTGACACCATGCCACCTTTGATGACTTTCTGGTGAGTTTAGGATTTACGGGGATTTAAAAACCAAGATTCCAAATGTTTGAGGACAAGCCAGGATGCGGGTACGATTGTAATTCGTTCCCATTCCTGGCATTGGACCTAAACATGCACCCAAGGACACATGTATAAATTTTCTAGTCATTTTGGTGAACTGGAGCATGTATTTGAAGCTCAGATTTGAATTATGGACATTAAATGCCTAGGAAACTCAATTAGTGTATAAAAAGGCCAAACGAACCATGAATAAGTTTGAATTTCAGCACAGATATCATGTCGTTCCATGTTGCCCGTAGAAGAAAATACAAGGCAAAAAGAGGCAGTGATTATGTTTCGCCCACAAGGGGGACACGTTTCCCTATCGAAACCACGAGGCTTCTTTGAGAGAAGCTCTAGTTTGTGAGAGGCTTGTAATAAAGCTTGCGCCAAAATGGACGAAAAAATTTCCTCGACATATATGTGCCATGTCATGACACCATGCCAGGTTTCACGATTTTAGGGTGAGTTTTGGATTTACGGGGATTTAAAAACCGAGATTCTTCTCACGAAATGTTTTCAAATAGCACAAGGTTTACTCATGAAAGTCGTGTGCCTACCAAACCATGGCCGATGCCCCCTCCCCTGCCTCCCCTTGCTACGCGCCCGATCTGAGTCATGTGTTCTGATTGGCCAGAACCCAAACCCCACGGATCGTATGTGTGCACCGTTGTATGCTCCCAGGTCGAACGGCAACCCTGAGCCCTTTCGACAGCACATGCAGTACATGGGTAAGCAATGTGTGCATGCATCATGCTAGCTCACGCTTCCTTCTCTGCTATGTTTTCTAAATAGGCTACCGTTTCTCCCCACTCCTCTCATCGGTTTCCCGCCTCTTCTCCCATCGTTTTCCCGCTACCAGTGTCAGTGCTCATTGAAGGCTAGCATCGACACACCGTCCATGTAAATATCCCACACAGTTTCTAAAAGCACAAATGTGTGTGATAGGAGGAACTAGGTCCCATAGGGTGACCAGCGTGAAATGCCTTAATAGCAAGGAGGCAATTCTTATTTGCAAGGGGCGGCTTCCCATCCTCTAGCCTAGTCGAATAGAACACAGAAGTTAAGCATGCTTGGGCTGGAGTAGTCCAAGGATGGGTGACCCGGTGGGAAGTTTCATATCTCAAGCTTCATTTAAATGCTATGACACGGTCTTTATAGAGATATATTATATCTCTATAGTGACCTATCATGGCAATTATATAAACCTTGGGATCCTTGTTTTGCTAATTTGTAGACTATGTTTTTATGGGTTATTTTTTGCTCTAAAAAATTAAAGAATGATTGACTTGACCTGTCATGGCGATTATATAAACCTACTGTGTTTTTATGGGTTATTTTTTTGCTCTAAAAAATTAAAGAATGATTGACTTGACCTGTCATGATGATTATATAAACATTTTTCAGGTTGCATGCAGGGTATAGGGGGCAGGGTGTTCTTCTCGAGCATGTCTCCCTTGTGCGGCTTATAGAGCACATATCTATGGGCTCCCCGAGGTATATATACTATCCTTTACCGACAATTAGGGAGGCCCACACAATCTATCCCTTTGACCCAACAACAAGAAGGGTTTGACCATGATGGTTTCCTATTGATAGTAGTAAGGTACATGTGCATTGCACGCATTAGATTTGGTAACCAAATTATGAATAAATACCACACTATAGCATGTAAGCTTTGAGTCATATATGCATGATGTGGATGTTCGTTTAATTCTTATAGTTCACCTCATCCAAAATCAATTAGTTTTATAAAAAATTCTATTTTAAAGATTCATGGAATTGTGCATTGTAAAGCATAAAGTAAAAAACAAGAAGTGACCATTCATTTAGAAAAAAAAGTTTGGGCAATTAAGATATGGAAGATTCTAAAACAAAGGACAAATGCTTGTGTTTTGATGTTTGTGCATTATATATGCTTAAGTTCGACCATGGCGTCCTCTAGATTGTACATGTGACAGAATCTGGAGGAATATAGATGATATCCAACGGCCAGTACTGCTCACATTTTCCATCTCTATACCGTCAGATTGGCTTCATCCAACGACCAACTTTTAAAGTTATTCGCACAATATATAGATATAGATGTGTCGCATGCTAGACCAAATAAAGTTTGAGTGCATGCGTGGGACAACCCCCCCCCCCCGCCTCGTAGTTGGGAAATCGACATCATACGTATTGAACCAGGTTTGGAGTCGGGTATGGTGTTCGGTTTGTAATGTAGTTGGTGGCCCATTGAAGTTGTGCATTCGGGATTTAAACACATCACACACCACCGTACCCATACATATTTTCGGGCTGTATGCAGTGTATACGGGGTCTTCTGATCGACCACGTCTCCCTTGTGCGGTTTTTTGTGACGACACACATATCTGTAGGCTCCCCGAGTATATATATATCACCCCTTTGACCGATAATGAGGGGTATGTGTTGGCCATGAATGGATTCCTCATAGTTCGTGTTAGGGCCGGTCACTGTCACATGTCGCTCAACCAAAGCTCGAGCTCATGCATTGTCAAGATTCCCTCCCACATGCTCGGATTGCTAGGTTCGACCTACATCATACCCTGCGTATCTCGTCCTTAACTACCTTGCCTTCATGGTTATCTGTATCGAGAGGTAGGCACCACATCTAAATTGTACATTATTCTATATTGAAAACACACATCACCCCTTCCGAACGTACATCATTTTGGGCCGCATGCAAGAGGTGCTGGTTTTGTGGTCCCTCTCGTGTGATTTTTATGATGGTTCAATCTGTTGGCCCAAGCAGTTTATCGACAACAACAGATGTCGTTTGACCAAACGATAGATTCATTTGTCCATCTTATGGTAGGTCATGGCGACATGCATGTATGACCAAAGTATCGATCATTACGTGCATCCGCCCCGCTGGCAAGAAGTGGGAGGTGGTGGCACAAGCATCCTAGCTAGGTACGACATTATGTCATTATAGATATATACAAGGGTGCTTTCGGGTTTGCGAGGCGGGTGCCACAAAAGTTATGCATTCTGTATTTAAAGTTTTAAACATCCCCAATATTCCTACATATATTTGGCCACTTCCAGGCGGTTCTTGACTTTTGGCCCCTCTCATCGATCTTCGGCGACGCGCCCAACCGTGGGCCCGCACGGTCAAAGTTGTGCATTTGAATTTTGAACATCACAGACCACCCTTTTCACTTTTATATATTTGGGCCACATGCTGGTGTGGCTGTCTTCTGACCCTCTCTAACGTTTTTTTTGCTGCAAAGACTCTGATGACGCTCAACAGACACGGGTATAATATCTTAACTGTGTGCGATACAAGTGCGTTTTGAATCACCACGCCTGCGCAAGCGCGAGCAAAGGTGGAGGTATTGGCTCAAACGTGCGTGATGCAAGTGTGCTGTAAAATCACCACGACCGCGCAAGCGCGAGCAAAGGGTGGAGGTACTGGCTTAACCATGTGCGATGCAAGTGCGCTGTCAAATCACCACCCGTGCAAGCTAAAGGTGGGTAAGGTTATTTGGATATTAGGACGAACCTTGTGCGATAGACCAGCTAGCTACAAATATAAAAACAAACTACCCACCTTGAGCGTTGCAAAAATTGGCAGTTCCGCCACTTTTCCTTATTATCATACACGCATATTGTTATTGGACCGTGCGCGATCTTGGGCACTCCTGCCCCGCATCAATTCCTTTACCCAAATTTTAGTAGCCGCCGTACTTCAACCGTCGCCCACACTCCTCCAGCACCGACCTTATAGTAAAATTGCAGTAGCCAAGGCATTTGAACCGTCGCTCTCCCTCGTCCACTACCATCTCCACTTACCATTACTAAATTTTTCAGTAGCCATGGCGTGTCCTCAAACACCTCCCCTCAACAGTCCCCCACCCGCCTCCTCCCCCCCTCGAACCCTAGCTCGCGGCCGCCGCCGCCGTCGCCAAGCCCTGCCGGTCTGCCCGTTCCTCCTAGCTTAGATAATAATGTTCAGGTTACCCAGCGATTCCCATGTCAGGACCCCGATCCTAAGTCACACCGATCTAGCATGTAACACTGTTGGAAATATGCCCTAGAGGCAATAATAAATAAGTTATTATTATATTTCCTTGTTCATGATAATCGTTTATTATCCATTCTAGAATTGTACTGATAGGAAACTCAGATACATGTGTGGATACATAGACAACACCATGTCCCTAGTAAGCCTCTAGTTGACTAGCTCGTTGATCAATAGATGGTTACGGTTTCCTGACCATGGACATTGGATGTCGTTGATAACGGGATCACATCATTAGGAGAATGATGTGATGGACAAGACCCAATCCTAATCATAGCACTAGATCATGTACTTCGTATGCTAAAGCTTTTCTAATGTCAAGTATCATTTCCTTAGACCATGAGATTGTGCAACTCCCGGATACCGCAGGAGTGCTTTGGGTGTGCCAAACGTCACAACGTAACTGGGTGGCTATAAAGGTACACTACGTGTATCTCCAAAAGTGTCTATTGGGTTGGCACGAATCGAGACTGGGATTTGTCTCTCCGTGTGACGGAGAGGTATCTCTGGGCCCACTCGGTTGGACATCATCATAATGTGCACAATGTGATCAAGGAGTTGATCACGGGATGATGTGTTATGGAACAAGTAAAGAGACTTGCCGGTAACGAGATTGAACAAGGTATCAGGATACCGACGATCGAATCTCGGGCAAGTATCATACCGATAGACAAGGGAATTGTATACGGGATTGATTAAGTCCTTGACATCGTGGTTCATCCGATGAGATCATCGTGGAACATGTGGGAGCCAACATGGGTATCCAGATCCCGTTGTTGGTTATTGACCGGAGAACGTCTCGGTCATGTCTGCATGTCTCCCGAACCCGTAAGGTCTACACACTTAAGGTTCGGTGACACTAGGGTTATAAAGGAAGCTTGTATGTGGTTACCGAATGTTGTTCGGAGTCTCGGATGAGATCCCGGACGTCACGAGGAGTTCCGGAATGGTCCGGAGGTAAAGATTGATATATTGGACGAAGGGTTTTGGAGTCCGGGAGTGTTCCGGAGGTACCGGGTGATGACCAGCATGACCGAAAGGTGTTTCGGGAGCCCCGGCAAGTGTTGGGGGGCTTCATGGGCCAAGGGAAGGGGGCAAACCAGCCCACTAAGGGGCCGTGCGCCCCCCTCACATAATCCCACGTGACCAGGGGGTTTGGGGCGCCCCATCTAGGGTTCCCACCTCCTGGCTTGGGGGCCAAGTCACCCAAGGGGGAGATCCCATCTGCCCTGGCCGCCGCCCCCCTAGGGGAAACCCTTGGGCGCCTCCCCCTCCCCCTTGCCCCTATATATAGTGGAGGTTTTGGGGCTGCACAGGACACGAGATGAGTTCCTCTCCTCTATATGATGCAGCCCTGCATCTCTCCTTCCTCCTCTCCCGCGGTGCTTGGCGAAGCCCTGCAGGATAGCCACGCTCCTCCATCACCACCACGCCGTTGTGCTGCTGCTGGATGGAGACTTCCTCAACCTCTCCCTCTCTCCTTGCTGGATCAAGGCATGGGAGACGTCACCGGGCTGTACGTGTGTTGAACGCGGAGGTGCCGTCCATTCGGCACTAGGATCTCCGGTGATTTGGATCACGACGAGTACGACTCCTTCAACCCCGTTCTCTTGAACGCTTCCGCTCAGCGATCTACAAGGGTATGTAGATGCACTCTCCTTCCCCTCGCTGCTGGTCTCTCCATAGATAGATCTTGGTGATACGTCGGAAAATTTTGAATTTATGCTACGTTCCCCAACAGTGGCATCATGAGCTAGGTCTATGCGTAGTTTCTATGCACGAGTAGAACACAAAGTAGTTGTGGGCATTGATTTTGTTCAATATGCTTACCGTTACTAGTCCAATCTTGATTCGGTGGCATTGTGGGATGAAGCGGCCCGGACCGACCTTACACGTACTCTTACGTGAGACTGGTTCCACCGACTGACATGCACTAGTTGCATAAGGTGGCTAGCGGGTGTCTGTCTCTCCCACTTTAGTCGGACCGGATTCGATGAAAAGGGTCCTTATGAAGGGTAAATAGCAATTGGCATATCACGTTGTGGTTTTTGCGTAGGTAAGAAACGTTCTTGCTAGAAACCCATAGCAGCCACGTAAAACATGCAAACAACAATTAGAGGACGTCTAACTTGTTTTTGCAGGGTATGCCCTGTGATGTGATATGGCCAAAAGGTTGTGATGAATGATATATGTGATGTATGAGATTCATCATGTTCTTGTAATAGGAATCACGACTTGCATGTCGATGAGTATGACAATCGGCAGGAGCCATAGGAGTTGTCTTAATTTATTTATGACCTGCGTGTCAACATAAACGTCATGTATCTACTTTACTTTATTGCTAACCGTTAGCTGTAGTAGTAGAAGTAATAGTTGGCGAGACAACTTCATGAAGACACGATGATGGAGATCATGATGATGGAGATCATGGTGTCATGCCGGTGACGATGATGATCATGGAGCCCCGAAGATGGAGATCAAGAGGAGCAAAGTGATGATGGCCATATCATGTCACTATTTGATTGCATGTGATGTTTATCATGTTTATGCATCTTGTTTACTTAGAACGACGATAGTAAATAAGATGATCCCTCATAATAATTTCAAGAAAGTGTTCCCCCTAACTGTGCACCGTTGCGAAAGTTCGTGGTTTCGAAGCACCACGTGATGATCGGGTGTATAGATTCTAACGTTCACATACAACGGGCGTAAGACAGATTTGCACACACAAAACACTTAGGTTGACTTGACGAGCCTAGCATGTGTACAGACATGAGTCGTATGGTAGATACGATCAACATGAAGATGTTCACCGATGTTGACTAGTCCGTCTCACGTGATGATCGGACACGGCCTAGTTGACTCGGATCATGTAATCACTTAGATGACTAGAGGGATGTCTATCTGAGTGGGAGTTCATAAGATGAACTTGTTTATCCTGAACATAGTCAAAAGGATTTCGCAAATTATGTCGTAGCTCACGCTTCAGTTCTACTGTTTAGATATGTTCCTAGAGAAAATTTAGTTGAAAGTTGATAGTAGCAATTATGCGGACTAGGTCCGTAAACTGAGGATTGTCCTCATTGCTTCATAGAAGGCTTATGTCCTTTATGCACCGCTCAGTGTGCTGAACATCGAACGTCGTCTGTGGATGTTGCGAACATCCGACATACACGTTTTGATAACTACGTGATAGTTCAGTTAAACGGTTTAGAGTTGAGCCACCGAAGACGTTTTTGAAACGTTGCAAAACATATGAGATGATTTGAGGGCTGAAATTGGGATTTCAGGCTCGTGCCCACGTCAAGAGGTATAAGACCTCCGACGATTTTCTCAGCCTTACGTTCAATCCCACAATCAATTCCCCTTCATAACTAAAGTATTTCTAGACACAACTCCGACCAGTTTGGCTTGGTAATCCTACAGGCAGTAAGGCTCTGATACCAATGCTGTCAGGACCCCGATCCTAAGACACACTAATCTAGCATGTAACACATCATATCACTTTGCGGCCTCACGCACGGTATTCCCACAGGTGCCACCTTACCTGGCCCGGGACCGTTTGCGCCTTTTGGCTCACGTATATGATAGTGTCACTAGCATCCATATGACAAAGAACCCGGGCCGACATGGCTAGTCGTGAACCCAAAGTGGCACTAACCCATGGGGACATGCATACATGAATCAACTTCGAGCATGTCGGTCAACAGCGTGTGAATCCGGGCTGTAGCACTGGGCTAGTAGGACTCCGGTAACCCGGGCTGTAGCAGGCTAGGCAGGACTCCGGATGTCACCGCGTGACATTTCCCCGAAGGTACAGACACAGGAACGAAGTGAAACACATGCCGGCCAGTCAAGTGTTCCGAGCAGTAGTGCTGGGCTAGCAGGACTCCGGTGAACCGGGTTGTAGCGGACTACTATGGCTCATGGAAGCACAAGACTACATTTCCCCATAAGAGAGGCTTCTAAGGATAAACAACTAGATTGTCAGATCCCACACATACCAAGCATTTCAATCATACACACAATATGCTCGATATGTGTAAATACAACATGGTATCACAACAAGACTCTACGACTCAAGCATTTATTTGTTAGGCTCCGAGGAGCGAGGTATTACAAACATGGGTCTCATGACCCAACATTCAGAGCATACAAGTCAAAGCAGATGCGGAAGCTTAACATGTCTGAGTACAGACAGCTACAAATGAAAAAGGCTGAGAAGCCTGACTATCCACTAGATCCTGCCGAGGGCACAAGATCGTAGCTGAGGTATCAAGCTAAACGTCGAAGTCCACACGGAACTACTAGCGAGACTGACGTCTCTCTGCAAAAACATAAAATAGGCAAACGTGAGTACAAATGTACTCAGCAAGACTTACATCAGAACTAGCGACATATGCATCAGTATCAATGAAGGGGGTGGTGGAGTTTGACTGTAGCAAGCCAGCTTTAACTCGGTGGCTATCCTGAACTACGACTGCAAATAACTCTTTTGAGGTGGCGCACACGAGTCCACATATTCACCATATCAATACACCACTATGGATCCACTTCCGTCTCCCTACGAGAAGGCCATCCATAGAACTCACGCTTATCTTGCGCATTTTAGAGTATCCACTTTCACTTGTCTATGAACTGTTATAGGCAACCCAGAAGTCCATTACCACGGACACGGCTATTCGAATAGATCATTATAACCCTGCAGGGGTGTACTTCTTCACACACGCTCTCACCACTTATCGCCGTTTACACGACATGTACTCGGCAACCTTCAAGCAGAAGCCCAGCGAGGGTGTCAGCCACGGCCTACCTAAACACTCAAGTCTCTAGTCCAGGTTTATCGCCTATTCAGGTTCCATCCGCAGGGAGTCCGGCCGAGGTTTCCACATACGGCCCCGAACGATGTGTACAGGGTTCCGAGACACCAAACGGGCGCCCGGCTGGCCCAGCCACGTGCCTACCGCAACACAGCCCACCCCTACGGTCAACGCTGCGTGCGGCCCCCAGCATACTACAGACACCAGAAACTACTTTGCAACTCCTGGACAGAGGACAAGGGTGATCAAGAAGCCGAGAGTGTCCATTGGTTTCGGGCCCAATGCGTGGTAGTAACTGTTTCATGGATCACAAACACATAACTTAGTTCCTGAGGACGGCTTCAATGAGACAACCCACAATGTACTCCTACATGGCCTCTCACCGCTACCTTTACCAAATCGTGTTCACACACTTAGCTCACACACAGTAGGACATGTTCATCACCATTCCAATTCATTCCCGATGAATCAGACCCGACTCAACTCTAAGCAGTAGCAGGCATGACAAGCAAGCATGAATGAGTAGGCACATCAGGGCTCAAACAACTCCTACTCATGCTAGTGGGTTTCATCTATTTACTGTGGCAATGATAGGTCATGCAGAGGAAAAGGGGTTCAACTACCGCAACAAGTAACAGTTGAATCGTTGTTGTCCTAATGCAGTAAAAGAGAGCAGGAGCGAGAGAGTGGGATTGTATCGAAATGAATCAGGGGTTTTTGCTTGCCTGGCACTTCTGAAGATATTATAGTTCTTCATCGGTGTCATCTAACTCATCGTCGAAACCACGTCTATCGAGAGGGGACAAATACCGGCAAACAAAGAAGAACACAATCAATGCAATGCAACAATTATGATGCATGATAATGTCATGGCAATATGGTGTGAGTTGAGCTAATGCAGCTAGCAACAATTTAAATGAAGTTGGTTTGAACCCAAGGTTCAAATTCAAATTCCACATGTGGTTATTTAAATGCCATTAACATGTTTTCAGGTATACAGCAGGTATAACTTAGTTTGTCATGCATGAAAATGGTACAGATGGATAGATTGCATTTTTCTGATAATTTTTCATATATAATTAGTTTGATTTGGAGTTACGGTTGAATTACTATGAATTTTTGAAGTTTTGGGTATTTTCTGGAATTTTCTGAATAAGAAAAATTCCAGTAATTGAATTAATGCGTCAGCATTGCGTCAGGGTGACGTCAGCGGTCAACGGGGCGGTCCAGGTCAAACTGACCAGTGGGTCCCGTCTGTCAGTAGTTAGTTAAGCTAACTAAATTTAGTTAGCGCTAATCCCGGGTTAGTTAGCAGGGCGGGCCCCACCTGTCATAGACCCAGGGGTCAAACTGGGCCCACCTGGTCAACTCAGTCAACAGGGTCAACTCGCCGACGTTTAGCCGGGGTTGACTCGCCGGCGAGGTGCCGCGGCGGTGGAATGGCTCGGAAATCGCCCACAGGGCATGGATTGCGACATGGTTGGGTTCTATGGCGAGCTGGGGCTCATGCGCATCCAGTGGTGGCAGTGGGAGGGTGCGAGGTGGCCGGAATCTCGCCGGCGTTGAGGTTTTTCTGCGGCAGAGCCACCGGCGTCGATGGAATCGACGGCACGGCACGCGGGAGGACCAGCGGTTAGCACCTACGGTTTCTACAAGCGCTCACAAGGCCAACGAGCATATGCACGGGACCATTTGGTCACCGGTGCCTCGTCGCCGACGAGCTCAGGCGGCAGCGTGATTCGGTTAACATGGAATCGACGGCTACGGTGCGAAATCAGGAATGGCTTTAGGGGGAAAAGACTCGGGTGCTCACGGTGAGGTCAATGAGCAGGTCAGCTGGCTCAGGGGAGGCCAGACGGCGATGTGGCGTTGCCGGCAATCTCAGTGCAGAGGCGGCGGGGTCGAGCTCGATGGCGAGGCTCCACTGCTTCCGGCGATGCATGGCTCATCAAGGACAAAGAGGAGGACGATGCGGAGCTTCTTGGCGCATCGGCGGAGGGTGGGGTGCACGATGGCTGCGGTGAACGGTGTCAGCGGCGAGGGCAGTGCTCGGGCGCGGTGAGAGAGAGTGAGGGATAGGAAGGGAAGGAACGAGAGAGAGTGAGAGAGGTGCGGGGCGTCTCCGTGGCACATCCAAAAGAGCCGGGGCGCCGCGGTGGAAGCAGGAGCTGGCGCGCGCGTGGCGTCCACGCGCCCTGCCTACTGGCGTGAGGAGGAAGACGACAGAGGGGCTGCGGTGGGCTGGGCCGGCCACTTGGGCTGCCAGGTGGCTGCACAGGTGAGTCGGCCCAAGTAAGTTTCTGTTCTTACCATTTATTTCTCTTTTCTATTATTCTGTAGTCTTTAGGGCTTTATTAAAAATGCCAGGGCATTTCCAAAAACCATGAAACTAATCATGGCTACTGTTTAGAATAAACCCAACAGTAAACATTTTAGTTTATGATTATTTGAGCATTTAAAATATTTTATAGCATTTAAATGCCCAAATGCAAATAGAGTATGATTTAATTCAGAGCCCAAATATGTCATGGAAAAATGTGCATCACCTCTGGTTACTGTTTACAGCATTTTCCATAAATGATAAACATTTTTGAAAGCCATTTGGGTTTACTGAGAATATTTTAGTTGAACCTGGTGAATTCCTTTGATGCTAGGGGTTTAGGCAATCCCCATTTCAAGTTTCTTTCAAGATTAAACATGATGCACACATGAGGCTAGCCTAGTGCATTACCAGAAGCTAGGGATGTGACAGCTCACCCCTACTAAACAAGAATCTCGTCCCGAGATTCAAGCGTAGGGTAAGGTGAAGGGGGAACGCAAACTAACACAATCTTCACGATCCAGGTTGCACCTCATAAGAACGTTGATTCGATCACCATCTTTGTCTCGATGTCTTGCTCTGAGAACTCCAACTAACATGACAATAAGAAGAAAGGAAAACCCCTAGAAGAATCGATCTTTCGAAAATCGGGCAACTGATGCTCAACTCACGGAATGAGACATTGAAACATCTCTCGAGCTGAGGCATTAAACATACATCCAGAGGAATGGAGTGTAACAGATGATGAAGGTTCACTGCATAGACAACAATTCCACACTTAAGAGGGTGGTGAATGGTTGTCAACGTAGCGAGGAGTGGAGTTGCCATGATACCACATCAAGACATCTTAAGGAAGGTGACTCGCAGAAATATTCCCTTAAGTGGCAAAAGAATTACTTTTGATTCAGAGATCATTGAAACTCTTTATACCATCCTAAGGCAAAAACACAATCAATCATTGGCGGAGTGCGGTAGAATGGCATACTCGGACTGGAATGGATGATGTGGACTACCTTGTTGAAGACAACGCAATGGATGACTTTTTCTTATCACCGGAAATGGATGGGACCCATGACAGGACCACTTTTGACGATGATCCTGAACAATAAATACTGAGAAGTGTAGCCCATGGAATTGGCATGATGGGGTGCAAGCTGAGAACAACATGCAAATGTTGGGAATGTTCCAACCATCATATCTGCCTGAGGTTCAGATCTGGTTAGAAATAGGATACTTCAGACTCACATGTCTGAAAAGAAAAATTGCAACACAAACTGACAAGATGACATTGTGAGATTCTCAGGGATTGAACTACGATAGTAAGCTCCAAAATATGAGCTGGTTCTGCTACACACCTGTGAACACACTGTCCAAGACAAGCATGACCACATGGTAGTCTTATAATAAAACACTACCGTGTTCTGGTTGGGAACCATTATCGAGGGTAGTGAAGTCCTAACATAAGTCATGATTCTTACGAAGGAACTACTTCCCCTTGAGCAAATCAATCAGTGGCTTGGTGTGCTAGGAATACATATAGAATGAAGGTTGCAAGTCTCCAGACCACGGAATACTTTGCACAGATGCATGACTGACTTGGGATGATTCCAGAGGAAGCAAAACAAACCTTTCTCAAATTCATGGCAGCAACTTACACCTAAAGCACATGAATTCGAGGAAGTCACTTCTTCCATCCAAGCATAGGCTTCATGAACGGAACACGAAGGCATTGCTTACAAAGTTTCCAACACTAGTGTAGCGTTCAACATGAATCATGGGGGAGACACAATGCTGCTGATGGGCTCAACAACAACTCATCGGTATTTCCATATCACTGGACTTCCACCATCATGTGAATGATGTGATAGTATTGGTCAGACCTAAAGATGTAATGGTGTATGCTCGAGGGATCAACCACGAGTAAAGAAAACATTACGAACATCATTGGTTCTGATTTGACTTGACGATAGCCCATACTCAAGTCAAAGTTTTGACAAGGCAATAGATCCAACAACTGATCACGAGGACCAATCGATGGAGATATCATCTTTCTTCAACACACACACAAGGATATCCCTTAGTGATGAACTAAGTCGGACAAGCTTTCATCTTCCAACTCTCCAAGTTGTTGTTTAGCTTAACCAACTAGCTCAGGGGTATCCAACACAGATTCTTGGAGAAGGGGTGGTCTAGAGGAAAACCAACTTGATCACAAGCTCAACATAACAGTCAGGGGACAACCTGGTAATACTTCCGAGAAGATATTCGGAAAATCACGAACCACCGATATGTTACTAAGCTCGAGAACAACCTTGCTTTTCAGGGCAAGATGATATGATCAACTAAGCAAGGGATTGAATAATCCTAACTCATTGATCGAAGAGTGCACCAGAAATAAGGACTAGGTAGCACGGTCAATCTTAGGATGATGATTTAATAACCAACATGCTAAGAATGAGAATACTGTCCATTTACTACCAAGCAACGGGGTTGCTAAGAGTGATTTCACACATCGTAGTTCACTGGTCGGCATTCCGGTTGCAACAACACAGAGACCGAGGAATGAAGAACGATGGCAAGAAGTATCACTTCGTCAAGAATTCATAAGACACGGTGCAATTTCTATGATATTCTTGACATAAAGGGGGTAATACTCCAGGGTAGGACAGACTAGAAGCTGGATTAGCATTCTTAATCTACGGAATACAACTGCTTTGACCCAATCCTAGAAATGGATGAGGTACTAGAGTTTGTTTCTGCTAGTCATTCTAGAATAGAATGGCTTGACGGACCACAAGAATAATTGGCATCGATGAACTGTTGGGTAACGTTGCAGAAATTTAAAATTTTCCTACGGTTTCACCAAGATCCATCTATGAGTTCATCTAAGCAACGAGCCAAGGGAGTGAGTTTGCATCTACATACCACTTGTAGATCGAGTGCGGAAGCTTGCAAGGGGATGGTGATGATGGAGTCGTACTCGACGTGATTCAGATCACCGATGTCCAAGTGCTGAACGGACAGCACCTCCGCGTTCAACACACGTACGGGATGGGAGATGTCTCCTCCTTCTTGATCCAGCAAGGGGGAAGGAGAGGTTGATGATGATCCAACAGCACGACGGCGTGGTGGTGGATGCAGCAGAACTCCGGCGGGGCTTCGCCAAGCGACTACGGGAGGAGGACGAGGTGTAGCAGGGGGAGGGAGGCGCCAAGCACAAGGGTAAGGCTGCCCTCCCTCCTGCCCTCCTTTATATAGGACCCCAAGGGGGGGGGGGGCGCCAGCCCTGGGAGATTGGATCTCCCAAGGGGACGGCGGCCAAGGGGGGAGGAGTGCCGCCCAAGGCATGTGGTGCGCCCCCCCTACCCTAGGGTTTCAACCCTAGGCGTAAGGGGTGGGCCTAGGGGGGCGCACCATCCCACTATGGGCTGGCTCCCCTCCCACGTCAGCCCATGGGGCCCTCCGGGATGGGTGGCCCCACCCGGTGGACCCCCCGGGACCCTTCCGGTGGTCCCGGTACATTACCGGGTGGCCCCGAAACTTTCCCGATGGCCGAAATACCACTTCCTATATATTATTCTTTACCTCCGGACCATTCCGAAACTCCTCGTGACGTCGCGGGATCTCATCCGGGACTCCGAACAACATTCGGTATGCTGCATACTCATATTCATACAACCCTAGCGTCACCGAACCTTAAGTGTGTAGACCCTATGGGTTCGGGAGACACGCAGACATGACCGAGATGACTCTCAGGCAATAACCAACAGCGGGGTCTGGATACCCATGTTGGCTCCCACATGCTCCTCGATGATTTCATCGGTTGAACCACGATGTCGAGGATTCGATCAAACCCTGTATACAATTCCCTTTGTCAATCGGTACGTTACTTGCCCGAGACTCGATCGTCGGTATCCCAATACCTTGTTCAGTCTTGTTACCGGCAAGTCACTTTACTCGTACCGTAATGCATGATCCCGTGGCCAACACCTTGGTCACCTTGAGCTCATTATGATGATGCATTACCGAGTGGGCCCAGAGATACCTCTCCGTCATACGGAGTGACAAATCCCAGTCTCGATCCGTGTCAACCCAATAGATACTTTTGGAGATACCTGTAGTGCACCTTTATAGTCACCCAGTTACGTTGTGACGTTTGATACACCCAAAGCATTCCTACGGTATCCAGGAGTTACACGATCTCATGGTCGAAGGAAGAGATACTTGACATTGGCAAAGCTCTAGCAAACGAACTACACGATCTTTGTGCTATGCTTAGGATTGGGTCTTGTCCATCACATCATTCTCCTAATGATGTGATCCCGTTATGAACGACATCCAATGTCCATAGCCAGGAAAACATGACTATCTGTTGATAACAATGAGCTAGTCAACTAGAGGCTCACTAGGGACATATTGTGGTCTATGTATTCACACGTGTATTACGATTTCCGGATAATACAGTTATAGCATGAATAAAAGACTATTATCATGAACAAAGAAATATAATAATAACACTTCTATTATTGCCTCTAGGGCATATTTCCAACAGTCTCCCACTTGCACTAGAGTCAATAATCTAGTTACATTGTGATGAATTGAACACCCATAGAGTTCTGGTGTTGATCATGTTTTGCTCGCGAGAGAGGTTTAGTCAATGGATCTGCGACATTCAGATCCGTATGTACTTTGCAAATTTCTATGTCTCCATCTTGAACATTTTCACGGATGGAGTTGAAACGATGCTTGATGTGCCTGGTCTTGTTGTGAAACCTGGGCTCCTTGGCAAGGGCAATAGCTCCAGTGTTGTCACAGAAGAGTTTGATTGGCCCCGACGCATTGGGTATGACTCCTAGGTCGGTGATGAACTCCTTCACCCAAATCGCTTCATGCGCAGCCTCCGAGGCTGCCATGTACTCCGCTTCACACGTAGATCCCGCCACGACACTTTTCTTGTAGCTGCACCAGCTTACTGCTCCACCATTCAACATATACACGTATCCGGTTTGTGACTTAGAGTCATCCAGATCTGTGTCGAAGCTAGCGTCGACGTAACCCTTTACGACGAGCTCTTCGTCACCTCCATAAACGAGAAACATGTCCTTCGTCCTTTTCAGGTACTTTAGGATATTCTTGACCGCTGTCCAGTGTTCCTTGCCGGGATTACTTTGGTATCTTCCTACCAAACTTACGGCAAGGTTTACATCAGGTCTGGTACACATCATGGCATACATAATAGATCCTATGGCTGAGGCATAGGGGATGACGCTCATCTCTTCTTTATCTTTTGCCGTGGTCGGGCATTGAGCCGAGCTCAATCTCACACCTTGCAATACAAGCAAGAACCCCTTCTTGGACTGATCCATTTTGAACTTCTTCAAAATTTTATCAAGGTATGTGCTTTGTGAAAGACCTATGAGGCGTCTCGATCTATTTCTATAGATCTTGATGCCTAATATATAAGCAGCTTCTCCAAGGTCCTTCATTGAAAAACACTTATTCAAGTAGGCCTTAATGCTGTCCAAGAATTCTATATCATTTCCCATCAAAAGTATGTCATCTACATATAATATGAGAAATGCTACAGAGCTCCCACTCACTTTCTTGTAAACGCATGCTTCTCCATAAGTCTGCATAAACCCAAATGCTTTGATCATCTTATCAAAGCGAATGTTCCAACTCCGAGATGCTTGCACCAGCCCATAAATGGATCGCTGGAGCTTGCATACTTTGTTAGCGTTCTTAGGATCGACAAAACCTTCTGGCTGCATCATATACAGTTCTTCCTTAAGATAACCGTTAAGGAATGCCGTTTTGACGTCCATCTGCCATATCTCATAATCATAGTATGCGGCAATTGCTAACATGATTCGGACGGACTTAAGCTTCGCTACGGGAGAGAAAGTCTCATCGTAGTCAATCCCTTGAACTTGCCGATAACCCTTAGCGACAAGTCGAGCTTTATAGATGGTGACATTACCATCCGCGTCTGTCTTCTTCTTAAAGATCCATTTGTTTTCTATCGCTCGCCGATCATCGGGCAAGTCAGTCAAAGTCCATACTTTGTTTTCATACATGGATTCTATCTCGGATTTCATGGCTTCAAGCCATTTGTTGGAATCTGGGCCTGCCATCGCTTCTTCATAGTTCGAAGGTTCACCGTTGTCTAACAACATGATTTCCAGGACAGGGTTGCCGTACCACTCCGGTGCGGAACGTGTCCTTGTGGACCTACGAAGTTCAGTAGCAACTTGATCCGAAGTACCTTGATCATCATCATTGGTTTCCTCTTCAGTTGGTGTGGGCATCACAGGAACATTTTCCGGAGCTGCACCACTTTCCCGTTCGAGAGGTAGTACTTCATCGAGTTCTACTTTCCTCCCACTTACTTCTTTCGAGAGAAACTCTTTTTCCAGAAAGCATCCGTTCTTGGCAACAAAGATCTTGCCCTCGGATCTTAAGTAGAAGGTATACCCAACAGTTTCCTTAGGGTATCCTATGAAGACGCATTTTTCCGACTTGGGTTCGAGCTTTTCAGGTTGAAGTTTCTTGACATAAGCATCGCATCCCCAAACTTTTAGAAACGACAGCTTAGGTTTCTTCCCAAACCATAATTCATACAGTGTCGTCTCAACGGATTTAGACGGTGCCCTATTTAAAGTGAATGTAGCTGTCTCTAGAGCGTATCCCCAAAATGATACCGGTAAATCGGTAAGAGACATCATAGACTGCACCATATCCAATAGAGTGCGATTACGATGTTCGGACACACCGTTTCGCTGAGGTGTTCCAGGCGGCGTGAGTTGTGAAACGATTCCACATTTCCTTAAGTATGTGCCAAATTCGTGACTTAAATATTCTCCTCCACGATCTGATCGTAGGAACTTTATTTTTCGGTCACGTTGATTCTCTACTTCATTCTAAAATTCCTTGAACTTTTCAAAGGTCTCAGACTTGTGTTTCATTAAATAGACATACCCATATCTACTAAAGTCATCAGTGAGAGTGAGAACATAACGATATCCTCCGCGAGCCTCAACGCTCATTGGACCGCACACATCGGTATGTATGATTTCCAACAAGTTGGTTGCTCGCTCCATTGTTCCGGAGAACGGAGTCTTGGTCATTTTGCCCATGAGGCATGGTTCGCATGTGTCAAACAATTCATAATCAAGAGACTCTAAAAGTCCATCAGCATGGAGCTTCTTCATGCGCTTGACACCAATGTGACCAAGGCGGCAGTGCCACAAGTATGTGGGACTATTGTTATCAACTTTACATCTTTTGGCATCCACACTATGAACATGTGTAATATTACGCTCGAGATTCATTAAGAATAAACCATTGACCATCGGAGCATGACCATAAAACATCTCTCATATAAATCGAACAACCATTATTCTCAGACTTAAATGAGTAGCCATCTCGTATTAAACGAGATCCAGATACAATGTTCATGCTCAAACTTGGCACTAAATAACAATTATTAAGGTTCAAAACTAATCCCGTAGGTAAATGTAGAGGTAGCGTGCCGACGGCGATCACATCGACTCTGGAACCATTCCCGACGCGCATCGTCACCTCGTACTTCGCCAGTCTCCGTTTATTCCGCAGCTCCTGCTGTGAGTTACAAATATGAGCAACGGCACCGGTATCAAATACCCAGGAGTTACTACGAGTACTGGTAAGGTACACATCAATTACATGTATATCAAATATACCTTTAGTGTTGACGGCCTTCTTATTCGCTAAGTATTTGGGGCAGTTCCGCTTCCAGTGACCCTTCCCCTTGCAATAAAAACACTCAGTCTCAGGCTTGGGTCCATTCTTTGACTTCTTCCCGGCAACTGGCTTACCGGGCGCGGCAACCTCCTTGCCGTCCTTCTTGAAGTTCTTCTTACCCTTGCCCTTCTTGAACTTAGTGGTCTTATTGACCATCAACACTTGATGTTCTTTCTTGATTTCAACCTCTGCTGACTTCAGCATAGAAAATACTTCAGGAATGGTCTTTACCATCCCCTGCATATTGTAGTTCATCACAAAGCTCTTGTAGCTTGGTGGGAGCGACTGAAGGATTCTGTCAATGACCGCCTCATCAGGGAGGTTAATATTCAGCTGGGTCATACGGTTGTGCAACCCAGACATCTTGAGTATGTGCTCACTGACAGAACTGTTTTCCTCCATCTTACAACTATAGAACTTGTCGGAGATCTCATATCTCTCGACCCGGGCGTGAGCTTGGAAAACTAGTTTCAGCTCCTCGAACATCTCATATGCTCCGTGATGCTCAAAACGCTTTTGGAGCCCCGGTTCTAAACTGTAAAGCATGCCGCACTGAACGAGGGAGTAATCATCAGCATGAGACTGCCAAGCATTCATAATGTCTTGGTTCTCTGGGACGGGAGCGTCACCTAGCGGTCCTTCTAGGACATATTGTTTCCTGGAAGCTATGAGGATGATCCTCAGGTTCCGGACCCAGTCCGTATAGTTGCTGCCATCATCTTTCAGCTTGGTTTTCTCTAGGAACGCGTTGAAGTTCATGTTGATATGAGCGTTGGCCATTTGATCTACAAGACATATTTGCAAAGGTTTTTAGACTAAGTTCATGATAATTAAGTTCATCTAATCAAAGTATTATAATGAACTCCCACTCAGATTAGACATCCCTCTAGTCATCTAAGTGTTACACGATCCGAGTTGACTAGGCCGTGTCCGATCATCGCGTGAGACGGACTAGTCATCGTCGGTGAACATTCTCATGTTGATCGTATCTTCCATACGACTTGTGTTCGACCTTTAGGTCTCCGTGTTCCGAGGCCATGTCTGTACATGCTAGGCTCGTCAAGTTAACCCTAAGTGTTTTGCATGTGTAAAACTGTCTTACACCCGTTGTATGTGAACGTAAGGATCAATCACACCCGATCATCACGTGGTGCTTCGAAACGACGAACTTTAGCAACGGTGCACAGTTAGGGGAGAACACTTCTTGAAATTGTTGTAAGGGATCATCTTATTTACTACCGTCGTTCTAAGTAAACAAGATGCATAAAACATAATAAACATGACATGCAATTATATAAAGTAGTGACATGATATGGCCAATATCATATAGCTCCTTTGATCTTCATCTTCGGGGCTCCATGATCATCTTGTCCCCGGATGACACCATGATCTCCATCATCGTGTCTTCATGAAGTTGTCATGCCAACGACTACTTCTACTTCTATGACTAACGCGTTTAGCAATAAAGTAAAGTAGTTTACATGGCATTCTTCAATGACACACAGGTCATACAAAAATAAAGACAACTCCTATGGCTCCTGCCGGTTGTCATACTCATCGACATGCAAGTCGTGATTCCTATTACAAGAACATGATCTCATACATCACAATATATCATTCATCATTCATCACAACTTCTGGCCATATCACATCACATGACAATTGCTGCAAAAACAAGTTAGACGTCCTCTAATTGTTGTTGCATCTTTTACGTGGCTGCAATTGGGTTCTAGCAAGAATGTTTTCTTACCTACGAATAACCACAACGTGATCTTGTCAACTTCTATTTACCCTTCATAAGGACCCTTTTCATCGAATCCACTTCAATTAAAGTGGGAGAGACAGACACCCGCCAGCCACCTTATGCAACTAGTGCATGTTAGTCGGTGGAACCGGTCTCACGTAAGCGTACGTGTAAGGTTGGTCCGGGCCGCTTCATCCCACAATACCGCTGAAGCAAGATAAGACTAGTAGCGGCAAGCAAGTTGACAAGATCTACGCCCACAACAAAATTGTGTTCTACTCGTGCAAAGAGAACTACGCATAGACCTAGCTCTGATACCACCGTTGGGTAACGTTGCAGAAATTTAAAATTTTCCTATGGTTTCACCAAGATCCATCTATGAGTTCATCTAAGCAACGAGTCAAGGGAGTGAGTTTGCATCTACATACCACTTGTAGATCGAGTGCGGAAGCTTGCAAGGGGATGGTGATGATGGAGTCGTACTCGACGTGATTCAGATCACCGATGTCCAAGTGCTGAACGGACAGCACCACCGCGTTCAACACACGTGCGGGACGGGAGACGTCTCCTCCTTCTTGATCCAGCAAGGGGGAAGGAGAGGTTGATGATGATCCAGCAGCACGACGGCGTGGTGGTGGATGCAGCAGAACTCCGGCGGGGCTTCGCCAAGCGACTACGGGAGGAGGACGAGGTGTAGCAGGGGGAGGGAGGCGCCAAGCACAAGGGTAAGGCTGCCCTCCCCCCTGCCTCCTTTATATAGGACCCCAAGGGGAGGCGCTGGCCCTGGGAGATTGGATCTCCCAAGGGGGCGGCGGCCAAGGGGGGAGGAGTGCCCCCCAAGGCATGTGGTGCGCCCCCCTACCCTAGGGTTTCAACCCTAGGCACAGGGGGTGGGCCTAGGGGGGCGCACCAGCCCACTATGGGCTGGCTCCCCTCCCACGTCAGCCCATGGGGCCCTCCGGGATGGGTGGCCCCACCCGGTGGACCCCCCGGGACCCTTCCGGTGGTCCCGGTACATTACCGGGTGACCCCGAAACTTTCCCGATGGCTAAAATACCACTTCCTATATATTATTCTTTACCTCCGGACCATTTTGAAACTCCTCGTGACGTCCGGGATCTCATCCGAGACTCCGAACAACATTCGGTATGCTGCATACTCATATTCATACAACCCTAGCGTCACCGAACATTAAGTGTGTAGACCCTACGGGTTCGGGAGACACGCAGACATGACCGAGACGACTCTCGGGCAATAACCAACAGCGGGGTCTGGATACCCATGTTGGCTCCCACATGCTCCTCGATGATTTCATCGGTTGAACCACGATGTCGAGGATTCGATCAAACCCTGTATACAATTCCCTTTGTCAATCGGTACGTTACTTGCCTGAGACTCGATCGTCGGTATCCCAATACCTTGTTCAGTCTCGTTACCGGCAAGTCACTTTACTCGTACCATAATGCATGATCCCGTGGCCAACACCTTGGTCACCTTGAGCTCATTATGATGATGCATTACCGAGTGGGCCCAGAGATACCTCTCCGTCATACGGAGTGACAAATCCCAGTCTCGATCCGTGTCAACCCAATAGATACTTTTGGAGATACCTGTAGTGCACCTTTATAGTCACCCAGTTACGTTGTGACGTTTGATACACCCAAAGCATTCCTACGGTATCCAGGACTTACACGATCTCATGGTCGAAGGAAGAGATACTTGACATTGGCAAAGCTCTAGCAAACGAACTACACGATCATTGTGCTATGCTTAGGATTGGGTCTTGTCCATCACATCATTCTCCTAATGATGTGATCCCGTTATCAATGACATACAATGTCCATAGCCAGGAAAACATGACTATCTGTTGATCACAACGAGCTAGTCAACTAGAGGCTCACTAGGGACATATTGTGGTCTATGTATTCACACGTGTATTACGATTTCCGGATAATACAGTTATAGCATGAATAAAAGACTATTATCATGAACAAAGAAATATAATAATAACACTTTTATTATTGCCTCTAGGGCATATTTCCAACATGAACAAATGCACACATACTCCTGACTATCAATTGATAGACGAAGGTCAGAAAACAACTAAGGAGGGACAACTCAAGGAACATATAACTTTCTGAGTTGTGGATGCATAGATTAGCATGTCGAACAAATTTAACATATTTCTCCCGGATAACCCATGCAGAAAGGAAGAACTGACAGAATCACAATATGAATGGAGTACTCCTCAAGAGCACCCTGGTGGTGATCTTTTGATTCAAACGAATTTTCTGCCAAGGATGGTTCATGGTATTTGGAAGAAGGAGATACCACGGACCTCGAGGGCCATCGCAAAGGTTACTAATATTCTAAAGGTACGAGCAACACTATCAACATGAAGTAGGGTGAATCACGGGTTTGAAAACCCAAGAGTAGAATACCTACTACTAATGGCATCACGGGATGCTTTCGAGAAAAGTGGCCAGATTCATCACACGGGAACACAAAACATGGCTAGATTACTAGGTGACTCCCTAAAACACCCAGGATCATAATAATAATATCTCCAACATATATGCCGAGGCAATGGAGTACCTCACAGACCGTGTAGTGTGCTTAATCTGGCCCAAAAGAACATCGAGAACGGGAAGAAGGGATTACAATTGCATCAGACTATTTAGAAACCTGGGATGACTCGGACAGCATAACGGCTGTAAATGCTCAAAATGATTTGAGACATCCTGCAAAATGGTGGCATAACCACTCAACATCACAATATCAAGGTTTTGAGGCCAGCTATGAACATATGGAAGTAGAAGAAACTGCACTTGGGCTTAAATCCAACAATCTTATAAGTCCATGGATTAGTAACACGTCATCCTGATAGATAGATGAGAAGGCCTAGTCCTTAATCCCCATAGAAAAGAAGAGGATGACTCAGATCAGAGGCATGAGGTATAAGGAGTAAAAAGAGCCTTACGTTCCATCCCACAATCAATTCCCCTACATAACTAAAGCATTTCTAGACACAACTCCGACCAGTTTGGCTTGGTAATCCTACAGGCAGTCAGGCTCTGATACCAACACTGTCAGGACCCCGATCCTAAGTCACACTGATCTAGCATGTAACACATCATATCACTTTGCGGCCTCACGCACGGTATTCCCACGGGTGCCACCTTACTTGGCCCGGGACCGTTTGCGCCTTTTGGCTCACGTATATGATAGTGTCGCTAGCATCCATATGACAAAGAACCCGGGCCGACATGGCTAGTCGTGAACCCAAAGCGGCACTAACCCATGGGGACAGGCATACATGAATCAACTTCGAGCATGTCGGTCAACAGCGTGTGAATCCGGGCTGTAGCACTGGGCTAGCAGGACTCCGGTAACCCGGGCTGTAGCAGGCTAGGCAGGACTCCGGATGTCACCGCGTGGAATTTCCCCGAAGGGACAGACACAGGAATGAAGTGAAACACATGTCGGCCAGTCAAGTGTTCCGAGCAGTAGTGCTGGGCTAGCAGGACTCCGGTGAACCGGGTTGTAGCGGACTACTATGGCTCATGAAAGCACAAGACTACATTTCCACATAAGAGAGGCTGCCAAGGATAAACAACTAGATTGTCAGATCCCACACATACCAAGCATTTCAATCATACACACAATATGCTCGATATGTGTAAATACAACATGGCATCACAGCAAGACTCTATGACTCAAGCATTTATTCGTTAGGCTCCGAGGAGCGAGGTATATATTACAAACATGGGTCTCATGACCCAACATTCAGAGCATACAAGTCAAAGCACATGCGGAAGCTTAACATGTCTGAGTACAGACATCTACAAATGAAAAAGGCTGAGAAGCCTGACTATCCACTAGATCCTGCCGAGGGCACAAGATCGTAGCTGAGGTATCAAGCTAAACGTCGAAGTCCACACGAAACTACTAGCGAGACTGACGTCTCTCTGCAAAAACATAAAATAGGCAAACGTGAGTACAAATGTACCTAGCATGACTTACATCAGAACTAGCGACATATGCATCAGTATCAATAAAGGGGGTGGTGGAGTTTGACTGCAGCAAGCCAGCTTTAACTCGGTGGCTATCCTGAACTACGACTGCAAATAACTCTTTTGAGGTGGCGCACACGAGTCCACATATTCACCGTATCAATACACCACTATGGATCCACTTCCGTCTCCCTACGAGAAGGCCATCCATAGCACTCACGCTTATCTTGCGCATTTTAGAGTATCCACTTTCACTTGTCTATGAACTGTTATAGGCAACCCATAAGTCCATTACCGCGGACACGGCTATTCGAATAGATCATTATAACCCTGCAGGGGTGTACTTCTTCACACACGCTCTCACCACTTATCGCCGTTTACACGACATGTACTCGGCAACCTTCAAGCGGAAGCCCAGCGAGGGTGTCAGCCACGGCCTACCTAAACACTCAAGTCTCTAGTCCAGGTTTATCGCCTATTTAGGTTCCATCCGCAGGTAGTCCGGCCGAGGTTTCCACATACGGCCCCGAACGATGTGTACAGGGTTCCGAGACACCAAACGGGCGCCCGGCTGGCCCAGCCACGTGCCTACCGCAACACAGCCCACCCCTACGGTCAATGCTGCATGCGGCCCCCAGCATACTACAGACACCAGAAACTACTTTGCAACTCCTGGACAGAGGACAAGGGTGATCAAGAAGCCGAGAGCGTCCATTGGTTTCGGGCCCAATGCGTGGTAGTAACTGTTTCATGGATCACAAACACAGAACTCAGTTCCTGAGGACGGCTTCGATGAGACAACCCGCAATGTACTCCTACATGGCCTCTCACCGCTACCTTTACCAAATCGTGTTCACACACTTAGCTCACACACAGTAGGACATGTTCATCACCATTCCAATTCATTCCCACTGAATCAGACCCGACTCAACTCTAAGCAGTAGCAGGCATGACAAGCAAGCATGAATGAGTAGGCACATCAGGGCTCAAACAACTCCTACTCATGCTAGTGGGTTTCATCTATTTACTGTGGCAATGACAGGTCATGCAGAGGAAAAGGGGTTCAACTACCGCAACAAGTGACAGTTGAATCGTTGTTGTCCTAATGCAGTAAAAGAGAGCAGGAGCGAGAGAGTGGGATTGTATCGAAATGAACAAGGGGTTTTGCTTGCCTGGCACTTCTGAAGATATTATAGTTCTTCATCGGTCTCATTGAACTCATCGTCGAAACCACGTCTATCGAGAGGGGACAAATACCGGCAAACAAAGAAGAACACAATCAATGCAATGCAACAATTATGATGCATGATAATGTCATGTCAATATGGTGTGAGTTGAGCTAATGCAGCTAGCAACAATTTAAATGAAGTTGGTTTGAACCCAAGGTTCAAATTCAAATTCCACATGTGGTTATTTAAATGCCATTAACATGTTTTCAGGTATACAGCAGGTATAACTTAGTTTGTCATGCATGAAAATGGTACATATGGATAGATTGCATTTTTCTGATAATTTTTCATATATAATTTGTTTGATTTGGAGTTACGGTTGAATTACTATGAATTTTTGAAGTTTTGGGTATTTTCTGGAATTTCCTGAATAAGAAAAATTCCAGTAATTGAATTAATGCATCATCATTGCGTCAGGGGGACGTCAGCGGTCAACGGGGCGGTCCAGATCAAACTGACCAGTGGGTCCCGTCTGTCAGTAGTTAGTTAAGCTAACTAAATTTAGTTAGCGCTAATCCTGGGTTAGTTAGCAGGGCGGGCCCCACCTGTCATAGACCCAGGGGTCAAACTGGGCCCACCCGGTCAACTCAGTCAACAGGGTCAACTCACCGGCGTTTAGCTGGGGTTGACTCGCCGGCAAGGTGCCGCGGCAGCGGAATGGCTCGGAAATCGCCCACAGGGCACGGATTGCGACGTGGTTGGGTTCTACGGCGAGCTGGGGCTCATGCGCATCCAGCGGTGGAAGTGGGAGGGCGTGAGGTGGCCGGAATCTCGCCGGCGTTGAGGTTTGGCTGCGGCAGAGCCACGGGAGTCGACGGAATTGACGGCACGGCACGCGGGAGGACCAGCGGTTAGCACCTACGGTTTCTACAAGCGCTCACAAGGCCAACGAGCATATGCACGAGACAATTTGGTCACAGGTGCCTCGTCGCCGGCGAGCTCAGGCGGCGGCATGATTCGGTTAACATGGAATCGACGGCTACGGTGCGAACTCAGGCATGGCTTTAGGGGGAAAAGACTCGGGTGCTCACGGTGAGGTCAATGAGCAGGTTAGCTGGCTCGGGGGAGGCCGGACGGCGATGTGGCGTTGCCGGCGATCTCAATGCAGAGGCGGCGGGGTCGAGCTGGATGCCGAGGCTCCACTGCTTCCGGCAATGCGTGGCTCGTCAAGGACAAAGAGGAGGACGATGTGGAGCTTCTTGGCGCGTCGGCGGAGGGTGGGGTGCACGGTGGCTGCGGTGAACGGTGTCGGCGGCGAGGGCAGTGCTCGGGCGCGGTGAGAGAGAGCGAGGGAGAGGAAGGGAAGGAACGAGAGAGAGTGAGAGAGGTGCGGGGCGTCTCCATGGCGCATCCAAAAGAGCCGGGGCGCCACGGTGGAAGCAGGAGCTGGCGCGCGCGCGGCGTCCACGCGCCCTGCCAACTGGCGTGAGGAGGAAGATGACAGAGGGGCTGCGGTGGGCTGGGCCAGGTGGCTGGGCCGGCAACTTGGGCTGCCAGGTGGCTGCACAGGTGAGTTGGCCCAGGTAAGTTTCTGTTCTTACCATTTATTTCTCTTTTCTATTATTCTGTAGTCTTTAGAGCTTTATTAAAAATGCCAGGGCTATTCCAAAAACCATGAAACTAATCATGGCTACTGTTTAGAATAAACTCAATAGTAAACATTTTAGTTTATGATTATTTGAGCATTTAAAATATTTTATAGCATTTAAATGCCCAAATGCAAATAGAGTATGATTTAATTCAGTGCCCAAATATGTCATGGAAAAATGTGCATCACCTCTGGTTACTGTTTACAGCATTTTCCATAAATGATAAACATTTTTGAAAGCCATTTGGGTTTACTAAGAATATTTTAGTTGGACCTGGTGAATTCCTTTGATTCTAGGGGTTTAGGCAATCCCCATTTCAAGTTTCTTTCAAGATTAAACATGATGCACACATGAGGCTAGCCTAGTGCATTACCAGAAGCTAGGGATGTGACATCCCATACGGTCGCCCCACTCTCCTGAGTTTTTAGATGAGGCCTGCGGTGTCCCTCCTCGCCAGATCCACATCCCCTGCTCCAGAATGTCGCAGCCTAAGCTCGACCACATATCCCGGGGAGCCCGACGAGCGTTCGTCCAAGAAGAGGTTTATCATGGCCTCTCCGGCGGACGTTGGCGAGGTGGCTGCCATTTGCCCCGACCTGTCGATCCCAAAGCAACACGTCGCGGCGGAAGCCAGCGAAGACGTTGACTATGTTGCCATGTCGAAGGCTTCATCTCAGCGGGCTAGCGTATTACTGTATCTCGGGAAAGCTGGCTACGACATCAAGCTCATCCACAGCGACAGCTTCACGCGGGCCATGTCACATGTTAAGTGGTCCATCCCCAACCCCTCTGGTTCCACCGCCGTCGATATCTTCGACGGCCCTGTCGCTGATCTCCTCCGTCAAGCGGTCAAGGATTTGCGACCTTTATATGCCATCGAGCCCGTTTTGTCATTTCTGAAGGACACGTTCTACGGCGGTGGCCTGGGATCCTCAATTGCCAAGTCAGATCTCATCGACCACGACCACGACCACGAGGAGGGCACCCACGAAGGTTCTTCCAAGGTGAAACAACCCATCTGTGACATCAGAGAGCGCACCATGGGTCTGTGCTCTTCTAACTGGAAGGAACCCGTCCATGAAATGTGAGGCAACATCGTATCAGCAAATCTGTCACGACCGGTTTTCCAATAAAAATGTTTATTGAGAAACCAATCTTTTGAGTCCAATATGAGAAAAATCCTCCTTACTGGTAGACAAATTCTTGATACAATAAGCCAGTAGCATAAAATATATTACATGGTCGAGCTACGGTTTCTCAACCAAATTATTACAAGCACGCCAATAATTATACATAATGGCGGATATGACACAGTGTTGTGGAGGCATACTACTGACTCGAGGATAGGGTGGTGGTGGAAAATCACAGCGGGGAGTGAGATACATGACTCTAAAACTGGCATCTCATCGAGCGTCGAGGTGAGGCTCGATGAATTTATTTGGTAGCGGAAGCGGATATAATACAGTGACCAAATCCAGGGTCGCACGAGACTGACTGGGATTCCTCTAGGCGTCGGACTCGCTATCAAAATCTTCATTCATGAGATCGCCTTCGTCAGCATCTGGCCAAATCAACAAGCCAGGTGAGTACTTTGAAAGTACTCGCAAGACAGTTCGGACGTAAGATATAACAAATGCATGCATGGATGCGTCATGATTAATTTACCAATGCACATTAAAAATTTAGCAAGCAAGGTAAGTAAAAAGGGAGTCGGCGGTAGTCCGCCTGAAAACCCAACAAAAATAATTGAGAGCCGATCGGGTGTCTGAAGCAACGCCTCGAAGGGTGAACAAATAAATAAAGATCATGCCACAATCGGGCGTCTGAGCGACACCACGTAAATGGCTTAAACTGAAAATAAAAGACATGCGTGCCACAGTCGGACGTCGGGGCGACATCACAGAAAGGGCTTATATTGAAAGTAAAGAACAGTACTGCCACAGTCGGACGTCTGAGCGACATCACAGAAAGGGCTTTTATTGAAAATAAATAATAACAATGCCACAGTCGAACGTCTGAGCGACATCGCAGAAAGGGCTTTTATTGAAAGTAAAGATAATAACAATGCCACAGTCGGACGTCTAAGCGACATCGCGGAAAGGGCTTTTATTCACAAGTAAATAAGACTCATAATAAATATTCAATTCATGATAATAAACGGGTTAGTCCATCCACAGGAATAAACATTTAACCGGACTTAGCACTCATGTGATTCACCGGAGTCTCTGTCATCAAAACTGACACTTGTCAGGATAAGATAATACCGAACTTGGACATGGAATAGATGATTCAAAGGAATATATGACTCTGCAGAGTTTGTACGAAATTTTTTCCCACAACCAACGGATTTCCGTAGTCACGAAGGACTAGTTCCGTTTACGGTATTTCGGAAGAAAACACAGCTAACCAGTACACACTCATCCTACCTCTCGATGCTAGGAATCACCCTAAACATCGTCCAAGAAAAACTTTTGAGACGGGGAGATCACAATCTCGAATAGCATGGGATCAAATTTATATACGCATGCTCTAAGGGGTGCCCCCCTCTCGGTCCCAACCGGAAACACCCATGCCCCCTGACTGGATGACTGGCTTTAATCCAGGGCCATGGAACCATCATCACGGCCTCTCCTTTTGGTGTGTACCAGGAAAGCGGTTTGCAACTTACTAAGCCATATTCCTTGCGGAAAACATGTGGTAGTACAGGGAAGGAAAAATGGAAGGAACTGGACCGATACCGGTTGACACTGAAGTCATATAGTCTGGTATAAGACTGGCATGCTACAACACTGCCATCTTACCCATCCTCATGCCAACACATGGCCATGCATACTCACATCCATCCACTTATGGATTTTCGAAACTCACTTGCCTCATCGTTGCATGTAACATGACATTCGTCGGCATGCTCATCAACATGCCATGAAACTACTTAATGCAAACATGCCAAAACAATCATCATATCAAAAGTTCAAACATGGTTGCCTGGTTCAGAGTAGTCGGAGCCTAGCTCGGTGAAGTTCGCGGTCCCGTCACCTCCTTCGGTATCTACGGTATAAAGAAACATACGCGCTAACGTAAATACCGTGAGGTGCACAAAATTATTCCAAATATTTTTCAAATAAATCTGATAAAAAACTAGACAAAATTCTAAGGAGGACAGAAAAAGAATCAATCAAAAATATATTTTTGTTTAAAAGTTATAAAGGTTTTTGTCCAGGGACTCATCTGTAATGAAACAGAAAGTTTCCAGGGTTTTCTTTATAAAAACCAGAAAACGCTTCGATAAAGAATACGCCGGCCTAGAGGGAAAACGCATTTGGCAGAAGACGCTTTCAGAAAATGGTTCGCTTAGAAAGGACAGAGAGGCTGACAGGCGGGTCCCGCCCGTCAGGTTTGAATTTTTAAAAGAGGCGGCAGAGCTCGACGGTGCCCAAGAGCCGCGGTGGTCGCCGGCGGCGATCCACAGCGAGGCAGGGTGATCCAGGGTTACCTTCCTGATCAGAGCACCTTTCCGCGTTTGCGGGTGGTGGTGGTGGTCGCCGGCGAGCACTGTGTCGACGGCGGCCCTTGCTCCGGCGGACAGTGGCTCGGGTGGAGATGGATCTCGTCGGGGAGAGCTGCGAAGGCCAAATTGACGCTTGGGTTAGCTCACTGGGTGCTCGAGGAGGCTACTGACGAGGTTTGGGCGTCGGGGATGGCCTCACCAGAGTGAATCGAGTTGGTGGCCGAGGCGGAACGAGGCGGCCGGAGTTGGGGGAGGAGACCTCCTCGAGGTCCTCCTAGTGGCCTGGCGGGGTGTCTGTGGGGTGTAGTGAGGGTGTGTGCTCGAGGGCGAGCTCGGGGTCCCCTTTCATAGGCGATCCGAGGCGGTGGCCGTGAACGGAGTTCTTTGGCTATGTGCGTGTCACGCCACGGCGACGGTGCTGCATGCGTGCGCTGGCGAGGAAATGGCCACGCGGAGCCACCAGGGGGTTTGGGCGGCGCCGAACGGCGTTATGCCGCCGTTCTGCTCCCTGTCGGCCGCTACGGTGGTTCGGCCGCCGCAAGACACGCCGGCGCAGGCGGGCCAGGGTGCCACCGACGCCAGGAACGTGCCAAGCGCGCGTGTGAGGCTCCGGACAAGCAAGCTAGGCCGTGAGCAACGTGCCAAGTGCACTATGAGCATGTGACTGAATTTCTGATGAAGATCGACACTGAAACTCTGAACTTAACTGAAGATGAACAGAAACAGTGCATGCAAGGTGTTCGACAGAATGATCTAGGCATGTAGGGATTTTTCCTTGAGCTGGTTTTTGGTGGAGTGGCTTCTCATTGCAACTAGAGGTTGCCTGAAATTTTGTGGAAATTTTTGAGAAGTGTAGATATGAATTTCACCAAATTTGGCAAATCTGGTCCAAACTTGCAGAGAGTGAAATTTGAAATTTTTGAAAAGAAGAAGAGTGGATCAAGATGGTTCTAGGTTGTGGGTACTAAGGACTATCCAGGGGAGATGGTTTGATATAAAAACTCAAAGGCAATGAGGTACTTGCTTTGAAAATCACTCAGGCTCAAAATAATTGGCAGAAATGATTTGAGAGATAAAATAATTGAAAAAAAATCCAAAACTTGTTTGGACTTGTTCAGACAGAGCATTTAGATTGTTCAAAGGTGGAGGGAGGGATTTTGAGAAGATTTACTATAGGAGACATGGTAAAACCATGGGTGGTTTTCAAGATAAGAAAAACCTCAAAATTCATAGAGTTCTTTTTATAAGAAAAAGAATAATTTCCAAAAATATACTTTGAGAAGGGAACCATCAGAGAAAGAGTTTTAAATGATCAAACACCATAGTTTGAAGAAGATACAAATAAAAATCCTTGCCAAAGAAGTTTTTAAGAGGAAGGTTTTCTGGAAAAAATTTAAATGGCCTCTTTTCAAAAACCAACAAAGTTTTTGCTGAAAACCAAATAAAAAATTTGGAGTGTCACAACACCTACCCCCTTAGGAAAAATCTCGTCCCCGAGATTTCAGCTGATCCTTAAATAAGTGTGGGTGCTCTGTCCGAAGAAAATCCTCTCTTTCCCAAGTTGCTTCACTTTTGGTGTGATTGCTCCACTGAACTCTGAAAAACTTGATGGTTTTCTGTCGGGTTCTCCTTTCAGACTCCTTCAATATTTTTACAGGACGTTCCCGATAGGTGAGGTCTGGTTGCACGTCAATGCTCTCGTGGGATACTTGCTTCTCTGGGTTGCTTACGCACTTTCTCAATTGCGAGACGTGGAACACATCGTGGACATCGGATAATTCTTCGGGTAAGTCTAGATGGTAGGCTACCGTGCCTCTTCGTGCCACTATACAGAATGGTCCGATGAATCTTGGTGCTAGCTTTCCTTTAATCTTGAATCGTTGCAAGCCTCTCATAGGGGACACTCGTAGGTACACATAATCATCGGGTTCAAAGCTGACCCCATGGTGCTTCTGATCGTAATAGCTCTTTTGTCGACTTTGAGCTGCCTTGAGTCGGCGCCTGATTAGCTTGACCTTTTCCTCGGCTTCTTTGAGCATGTACGGGCCGAAGATGCGGCTGTCTCCGGTCTCTAACCAATTTAGCGGGGTACGACATCTCCGTCCATACAGAGCTTCAAATGGTGCCATTTGCAGGCTGGCCTGGTAACTGTTGTTGTACGCGAACTCGGCATATGGCAGGCTTTCTTCCCAACTGGCTCCATAGGTGAGGACACATGCTCTCAGCATGTCCTCTAAAACTTGGTTTACGCGTTCCGTTTGTCCATCAGTCTGGGGCTGGTATTCTGTACTGAAGGCTAGTTGAGTTCCCAGAGCCTGTTGTAAATGATCCCAGAATCTCGAGACGAACTGAGTGCCTCTGTCGGATATAATAGTCTTCGGGACTCCATGCAGACAAACTATACGGGAGAGATAAATCCTGGCAAGCCTCTGAGTGGTGTGGGTCGTCTTCACTGGAATGAAATGTGCCACCTTGGTTAATCTATCGATGATGACCCATATGGCATCATTCCCGTGTCGTGACCGAGGTAGTCCGATAATGAAATCCATCCCTATTTCATCCCATTTCCACTAAGGTATTTTGTTCTTGACTGTGACCATGTTAAGCGCTCGGTAGTCTATGCACAATCTCAGTGTTCCATCCTTCTTTTTGGCAAATAAAATTGGTGATCCCCAAGGTGAGGAGCTGGCTCGAATGTATCCCTTGTCCAGCAATTCCTTTATTTGTTTCTTCAACTCAATTAACTCGGATGGTGCCATTCGGTATGGTTTCTTGTATATGGGGGTGGTTCCTGGTGCTAGCTCAATGCTGAATTCTATCTCTCGGTCTGGTGGCATGCCTGGTAGTTCTTCGGGGAATACATCTGGAAATTCACATACTACTAGAACCTTGTTTAGCTCAGATACGTCCACCTTATTCAATCTCGGCTGCCGGGGTATTTTTCTTTCCTTGGCGGATACCCTTATTGTCTTCCCGTGGTGGTGTGTGAGAATTACGGTCCGGTTGAAACAGTCAATAAAACCCTTGTTGGTGGTTAGCCAGTCCATCCCGAGGATGACATCCGGTCCTTTATTTTCCAACACAATAAGATTTGCGTGAAACTTCAATCCTTCGAACTCAATAACCACATCTTGACAGTAACTCTGAGTAACTTGCTCAATCCCAGGGGACTTGATGATCATGGATTTTTCCAAGGGAAACATCGAAAAATTATTTTGCAAAGCAAAACTTTACGAGATGAATGAGTGAGAAGCTCCAGAATCAAACAAAACCATGGCAGGTATTGTGTTGACAGGAAACGTACCGAGTATGATATCCGGGGTGTTCTGTGCTTCTTCTTTGGTCACGTGGTTCAGATGACCCTTCCTGTGGTTGTTGTTGTGGTTGAAATTGTTTCGCTTGGGTGCTGAATTATTGCCACCGTTGTTCGGCTTTGGGGTCGAGTTCCTTGGCTTGGGGCACTGCTTGGCATAGTGCCCTTCCTCTCCACAAGCGTAACAAGTAACGCCTGGGCGATATGTGAACTCCTTGTCCCTTGCATGGAAATTTTTGGTTGGGCGTGAGACGTTTGTTATAGGTTTGTGTGTCCCACCTTTCTGAAAATCTGTCTTGCTTCGGTGGTTGCGCGCAAGAGTAGTCTGGTCTCTTTTTCGCTTGCGGAAATCCTCCAAGCTACGTCTCTCATTTTCCAGAGTAATGGCTTTGTCCACTAGTGTCTTAAAATCTGGAAAAGTGTGCACGACCAGTTGGCATTTAAGCGCGGGCGCCAGACCGTCAAGGAATTTCTCCATCTTCTTGCTTTCAGTCATACGCTCTTCATTGGCGTAGCGAGACAATAGAGTAAATTGACCGTTGTAATCTGACACTGTCATGTTCCTTTGTTTGAGGTCATCGAACTCTCTCTTCTTTATTTTCATAATACTCTTAGGAATGTGTGCACCACAGAAACCTTCCTTGAAATCATCCCAGGTTATATCATTTTCGTTGGGGTGCATGTGCAGAAAATTCTCCCACCATGATGCAGCTGCTCCTGTGAGATAGTACGGGGCATATAGTACCTTCTCAGGGAATGAACATTTTGCAATAATTAATTTTCTCTCCATATCTCGAAGCCAGTCTTTGGCTTCAAGAGGCTTGTCAGTATGAGAAAATGTTTGGGGACGTGTCTTCTGTAGCTCAGATAACTTGGAATGCTGCTGATACTGTCCATGGCGATTTCCCATGCTGATGACTTGGTTCATCATTTCCTGGTGTTGTTGCTGACTTTGCTCATAAAGGCGGCACATTTGAGAAAATGATGTTTCACTGTCCTGTTGACTCGACTGTCCCTGTGTGAAATTGTTGCCCGGTTGAGTGCCATAATTTTCCTCTGGTGGAGTTGGCATGGAGCGAGTCCAAGGACGAGGCATTTTTCACTCTAGGGATATATTTTGTAAAACCCATAAGAAAAGTGAAAAGAGTCGCAAAAACAATTCCATAAATGCACAAAGCTGGCAAATAAATTAAATAACCAAGCTTACTTAAGAAAAACAAATCTATTTGCGCACGGAGAAGGACTGCTCATTACATATCTTACACGCGGGCGGTAATTATACAATACATCACTCAGGATATGCGTACATAATCCTGACATGTTATTTAGGCTAGTGCACTTCTCCCAGTTCCTACATGATGCACAAACAAGCTACTCCTCACAACCTATGTACATATAAACATATCGTACAAAGCGGTACATCGCATGACGGCTAAGCGTACTCAGTCGGAGATGTTGAAGATCTCCTTTGCCCTGCCGAGGGTGAGGCGTAGCGAGGCTGGGGACTCGACTTCCTCCTCGCTAATAGGCTCCATACGTGTAGTGCTGCGCCGAGTGGACGGAGCGGGCGCCAGGGGCGGAACAACACGAATAGGAGTGGGCGCGAAGGGTGGTGCAGTGCGCGCTGGAGTGGGCACAATGACTTGGTTAAACTCTTCGGTGGTAGGCAGGCGGCGAGTAGGTGCATAAGATGCTGAGGACGAGACAAAAGTCAGTGGCGGTGCGGTGGGAAGGAGCTCCCTCCTGTTGGCGGCACAGCCATGGACTGAGTCCATGCGGGCAGCCACGAAGTCGTCCACCAGGTTGTCGAAGGCTGCCTCCAGGGCCCGGAGATACTCAATAAGCATTTCAAAAGCCTCGTCTCGTTCTCCTCTGGGACAGGAGAATGCGTAGTGACAGGTGTAAGGCACATGGCATGGAAGATAACGGTAACGACGAGCCTTCATCACGGGTAGGACATCCCTAAGACGAGCTATCGCCTCGCGGGCTGCCATCTGCATAGCATGCCTCTCCGTAGGCATGGCTCTTCCCAAGAACCGGAAGCGGCATAACTCACCACGCCCTCCCTTGAACTGTACCGCGGCCTGGTGCATGGTCAGACTGTCGTTGACTCGGTGCTGGCAGAGTGTGAAGACTGCGCGCACAGATGGCCCCATCGCGACCTGAACGATGAAGGAGAGAAGCTTGACGAACCCATCAGGCATGTTGGCGAAGGTCTGAGACTCGCAGCTGTTGTCGGCCATCTACAAAAGTAGGCAAAAATTCTGAATGGTCAGATCATAAATTTATGCTGACTGTCAGAAAATGACTACAATTGCAAAAATATGAATTAGCTCTTATGCTAATAACCAATTAGCGATCGCACCTAGTGGCTTCCTACAGTCAGCCTGGCTCTGGTACCAAGCTTGTCACGACCGGTTTCCAATAAAAATGTTTATTGAGAAACCAATCTTTTGAGTCCAGTATGAGAAAAATCCTCCTTACTGGTAGAAAAATTCTTGATACAATAAGCCAGTAGCATAAAATATATTACAGGCTCGAGCTACGGTTGCTCAACCAAATTATTACAAGCACGCCAATAATTATACATAATGGCGGATATGACACAGTGGTGTGGATGCATACTACTGACTCGAGGATAGGGTGGTGGTGGAAAATCACAGCGGGGAGTGAGATACATGACTCTAAAACTGGCATCTCATCGAGCGTCGAGGTGAGGATCGATGAATTTATTTGGTAGCGGAAGCGGATATAATACAGTGACCAAATCCAGGGTCGCACGAGACTGACTGGGATTCCTCGAAGCGTCAGACTCGCTATCAAAATCTTCATCCATGAGATCGCCTTCGTCAGCATCTGGCCAAATCAACAAGCCAGGTGAGTACTTTGAAAGTACTCGCAAGACAGTTCGGACGTAACATATAACAAATGCATGCATGGATGCGTCATGATTAATTTACCAATGCACATTAAAAATTTAGCAAGCAAGGTAAGTAAAAAGGGAGTCGGTGGTAGTCCGCCTGAAAACCTAACAAAAATAATTGAGAGCCGATCGGGTGTCTGAAGCGACGCCTCGAAGGGTGAACAAATAAATAAAGATCATGCCACAATCGGGCGTCTGAGCGACACCACGTAAAGGGCTTAAACTGAAAATAAAAGACATGCGTGCCACAGTCGGACGTCGGGGCGACATCACAGAAAGGGCTTGTATTGAAAGTAAAGAACAGTACTGCCACAGTCGGACGTCTGAGCGACATCACAGAAAGGGCTTTTATTGAAAATAAATAATAACAATGCCACAGTCGAACGTCTGAGCGACATCGCAGAAAGGGCTTTTATTGAAAGTAAAGATAATAACAATGCCACAGTCGGACGTCTGAGCGACATCGCAGAAAGGGCTTTTATTCACAAGTAAATAAGACTCATAATAAATATTCAATTCATGATAATAAACGGTTAGTCCATCCACAGGAATAAACATTTAACTGGACTTAGCACTCATGTGATTTACCGGAGTCTTTGTCATCAAAACTGACATTTGTCAGGATAAGATAATACCGAACTTGGACATGGAATAGATGATTCAAAGGAATATATGACTCTACAGAGTTTGTACGAAATTTTTTCCCACAGCCAACGGATTTCCGTAGTCACGAAGGACTAGTTCCGTTTACGGTATTTCGGAAGAAAACACAGCTAACCAGTACACACCCATCCTACCTCTCGATGCCAGGAATCACCCTAGACATCGTCCAAGAAAAACTTTTGAGACGGGGAGATCAAAATCTCGAATAGCATGGGATCAAATTTATATACGCGCGCTCTAAGGGGTGCCCCCCTCTCGGTCCCAACCGGAAACACCCATGCCCCCTGACCGGATGACTGGCTTTAATCCAGGGCCATGGAACCATCATCACGGCCTCTCCTTTTGGTGTGTACCAAGAAAGCGGTTTGCAACTTACTAAGCCATATTCCTTGCGGAAAACATGTGGTAGTACAGGGAAGGAAAAGTGGAAGGAACTGGACCGATACGGGTTGACACTGAAGTCATATAGTCTGGCATAAGACTGGCATGCTACAACACTGCCATCTTACCCATCCTCATGCCAACACATGGCCATGCATACTCACATCCATCCACTTATGGATTTTCGAAACTCACTTGCCTCATCGTTGCATGTAACATGACATTCGTCGGTATGCTCATCAACATGCCATGAAACTACTTAATGCAAACATGCCAAAACAATCATCATATCAAAAGTTAAGACATGCTTGCCTGGTTCAGAGTAGTCGGAGCCTAGCTCGGTGAAGTTCGCGGCCCCGTCACCTCCTTCGGTATCTACGGTATAAAGAAACATACGCGCTAACGTAAATACCGTGAGGTGCACAAAATTATTCCAAATATTTTTCAAATAAATCTGATAAAAAACTAGACAAAATTCTCAGGAGGACAGAAAAAGAATCAATCAAAAATATATTTTTGTTTAAAAGTTATAAAGGTTTTGTCCAGGGACTCATATGTAATGAAACAGAAAGTTTCCAGGGTTTTCTTTATAAAAATAGAAAATGCTTCAATAAAGAATACGCCGGCCCAGAGGGAAAACGCATTTGGCAGAAGACACTTTCAGAAAACGGTTCGCTTAGAAAGGACAGAGAGGCTGACAGGCGGGTCCCGCCCGTCAGGTTTGAATTTTTAAAAGAGGCGGCAGAGCTCGACGGTGCCCGAGAGCCGCGGTGGTCGCCGGCGGCGATCCACGGCGAGGCAGGGTGATCGGGGGTTACCTTCGTGATCAGAGCACCTTTCCGCGTCTGTGGGTGGTGGTGGTGGTCGCCGGCGAGCACTGTGTCGACGACGGCCCTTTCTCCGGCGGACAGTGGCTCGGGTGGAGATGGATCTCATCGGGGAGAGCTGCGAAGGCCAAATTGACGCTTGGGTTAGCTCACTGGGTGCTCGAGGAGGCTACTGACGAGGTTTGGGCGTCGGGGATGGCCTCACCAGAGTGAATCGAGTTGGTGGCCGAGGCGGAACGAGGCGGCCGGAGTTTGGGGAGGAGACCTCCTCGAGGTCCTCCTAGTGGCCTAGCGGGGTGTCTGTGGGGTGTAGTGAGGGTGTGTGCTCGAGGGCGAGCTCGGGGTCCCCTTTTATAGGCGATCTGAGGCGGTGGCCGTGAACGGAGTTCTCCGGCGATGGATTACGACGGTGCAGTGCTTGGTCGGGAAGGTTCAGAGGTTGAGCATCGTCGTGGATGTTCCCTGGTCACATTTAGGTGCTAAACACAGCGGGATTTGGTTGCTTAGGGGGAGCTCGACGGAACGGGGCGGCGCGGGCCCGTCGGCGGCAAGGAGCGCGCTCTGTGCGTGTCACGCCACGGCGACGGTGCTGCATGCGTGCGCTGGCGAGGAAATGGCCACGCGGAGCCACCAGGGGGTTTGGGCGGCGCCGAACGGCATTATGCCACCGTTCTGCTCCCTGTCGGCCGCTACGGTGGTTCGGCCGCCGCAAGACATGCCGGCGCAGGCGGGCCAGGGTGCCACCGACGCCAGGAACGTGCCAAGCGCGCGTGTGAGGCTCCGGACAAGCAAGCTAGGCCGTGAGCAACGTGCCAAGTGCACTATGAGCATGTGACTGAATTTCTGATGAAGATCGACACTGAAACTCTGAACTTAACTGAAGATGAACAGAAACAGTGCATGCAAGGTGTTCGACAGAATGATCTAGGCATGTAGGGATTTTTCCTTGAGCTGATTTTGGTGGAGTGGCCTCTCATTGCACCAGGAGGCTGCCTGAATTTTGTGGAATTTTTGGAGAAGTGTAGATATGAATTTCACCAAATTTGGCAAATCTGGTCCAAACTTGCAGAGAGTGAAATTTGAAAATTTTTGAAAAGAAGAAGAGTGGATCAAGATGGTTCTAGGTTGTGGGTACTAAGGACTATCCAGGGGAGTTGGTTTGAGATAAAAACTCAAAGGCAATGAGGTACTTGCTTTGAAAATCACTCAGGCTCAAAATAATTGGCAGAAATGATTTGAGAGATAAAATAATTGAAATAAAATCCAAAACTTGTTTGGACTTGTTGAGACAGAGAATTTAGATTGTTCAAAGGTGGAGGGAGGGATTTTGAGAAGATTTACTATAGGAGACATGGTAAAACCATGGGTGGTTTTCAAGATAAGAAAAACCTCAAAATTCATAGAATTCTTTTTATAAGAAAAAGAATAATTTCCAAAAATATACTTTGAGAAGGGAACCATCAGAGAAAGAGTTTTAAATGATCAAATACCATAGTTTGAAGAAGATACAAATAAAAATCCTTGCCAAAGAAGTTTTTAACAGGAAGGTTTTCTGGAAAAATTTTAAATGGCCTCTTTTCAAAAACCAACAAAGTTTTTGCTGAAAACCAAATAAAAATTTTGGAGTGTCACAAAATCTTACCTTTTGTAGCTTGCCAACCCGCACCCTTTGTTGTAGTAGCATTTGTCATGCGGTGCTTTAATTGTGTCGTGTTTAATTATTTCAGTTATGAAAAAATGTATTGTTCAATAGGGTTGTGTGATGTTTAAGTATGAATTGTCCACTTCAGTTTCATGAATGGCTATATTTGGTTGTTATAGTGAGTAGATGCCTTGTTTATCTGTATTTGGTTGTTAGGTTGGTTGGCGTGAGCATTTTTCCAGTTATCGAGCAGATGCCATGTTTATATGTATTTGGTTCTTAGTTTAGTTGTAATGAGCATTTGTCAAGTTATCTAGCAGATGCCTTGTTTATCTGTATTTGGTTGTTGGGTTGTTTTTTAGCATTTTTCCAGTTATCAAGCAGATGCCTTGTTTATCTGTATCTGCTTGTTAGGTTGGTTGCAGTGAGCATTTGTCCAGTTTTCAAGTATATGGCCTGTTAACCTGTATTTGCTTGTTAGGTTGGTTGCAGTGAGACTCTTTCCAGTGTTCAATGGCTATACTTGGTTGTTATACTGATCATTTATGCCTTGTTTATTTCAGTCATTCATAATGTGTTGTTCATTATGTGCATGTCCGAACTGTGCCACTCGACTAGATCAATACCAGTTTGAATGGATATATTTGGTTCCAGTTATTCATGGTGTAGTTAACACATGCCCTTTACTTCAGTTTTACACACTTATCCAGTGTGATGTTTAAGCATTACCTACGTTCTATTCATTTTCAACAATACCATTTTGAATTGCAATATTTGATGGCTATTAAGCCTGCTGCCGGTAACATTGTCTTCCATTTTATATCTGCTTTAACCGCATGCTGAAACCAACACATTCAAGCTATCATTTGGAGATGTTGTTGTTTACCTTTGCTATATTTGTTTGATGTTAAGGTTGCTGTACTTATCATGCATTTCCACTACTTATACAAGATAACAACGAGAGTGGCCACCATTTTTCGCCGAGGTTAGCTTCATCCCTCGGCTTGTACTCCCCCCGTCGTTCCATAGTGTAGTGCATATAGATCCAGGCCTGGAGACTTGTTTGCCTTTAATATTGACTTGTTGCTTGTAGATACATATGCCCTTGGCAAGGATCCACACATCGACCCTTTTTGTGTATGGGGCAATGAGATATTCATGAACAAGCATCAAGTGAGGAAACTGATAAGGATTATTAGCAAAAAGATACGAATGGTGGCAAGCAATTATTTGTTTATGCTCTATCCAACACAACAGTGAGCTGTAGGGTGGTAACTACAAACTCTGCAGCCTTCTCTTTTGACTGCCCACAATGAGTTGTTAGACAACAATGTCTGAATCTTTTTCGTTCGCAGTGGTTCCCGAAGCAGTTCACTCAAGATTACCTCGTAACGTACATGATTGGTGGACACACAATGAAGGTTAAAGTATTTCATCCAGACTACAATGAGCATCGAGAAGTCGTAATAAAGACAGTGAAGGATGGACGAGCAGCCATCACAAGGGGTTGGCCTAGAGTCGTGCGCGCATTACGCATGGAGGAGGGCACAATATGGGCATTCCGCTTCACCTTCTCCAGCAACTAGAATGTCTTTCGCCTCTCTCTTTACAGTCTTTAGTACAACTGTGGTTCATCATTCTTTACTTGGTGCTTCTGTAGTTCTTCAGTATATGTACATATTCATCGAATTATGCATTCATGGTTGAACCTATATTTGTAATAAATATAGTTGGATATGAAATAAGTGATTGCCTACCTTCAAATTCAAAACATGTGATTTTTAAATTAGGAATTAATTAGGGATTACACTACACACGGTTTGCGAAAGCGAAATGTCTGCGATAGATGTGGAGATCAGAAACATTTATAGGATCCACTAGTGTGCAATCAATCTCCACATCACACACGAAATCCTCTTGAAAATTGTTTGCGTTAGGCCACCTTGCCCGAACGTTTACCACATAAAAACTGTGTGTGATGGACAACCTTTGCCACATAGTTTTTCTATGCACCATGTGTGATGCATTCAATAACGCAAACATTAAATTGTTAATATTGTGTGCAATGGCAACGCTATCACAAACAATTTAACGGGGAAAATTGTGTGTGATGTAGTTGTGAACGGAAACGTTTTCCTTGGAGCGACTGTGTGGGATGTACATACGAACGGAAACATTTAGCGGGAATTGACTGTGTGGGATGTACTTGCGACGACCGGAAACAATTTTGCCTGTATAATTGTATTTTTAGCTCTACTGTACGTATTAACGTATTTGAGCGCTCGCCGGCCACACAGGACCTTATTTTGCCGAGCGTGTGTGTGCCAGGAGGGCATATCCCTGACGGTTTCTGAGTCGTGTGGGAAGAAGCCCCTTATCGCCCACACTCAGTTGGCGACGGTTCCAAACGCCGTCACAGAAAGGTGTTAAAAACCGTTTGTATAGCACTGATGCGTACTAGTGCGGACTAAAGGGGTTGAGGCATTAATCCCCGTTGGCTTCCCCAACCGGGACTAACGGTTTAGACCTTTAGTCCCCGTTGGAGCCACCAATCGGGACTATAGGGGTTATTTCTATTTTTCCATTTGTTTTCTGTTTCTTGTTTCTGTTTTAAATTGCTTATATATTTTAGGATATTTGATGTTTTTGAGTAAAATTTTTTGCATTAGATTCACAATTTTGTCTAGCTTCTGTTAGTAACATTAAATTTCAAATTTGAATGATTTAAATTTGAATTGGTTCAAATTTGCTTCAAACCCTAGATTGTGAATAACTTGAGTTTAAAAATATTTTTTAATTTAATTCTTTTGCTCCTAGTCACATGTTAGATTGTTGTCACGGTAAGGTTTATTTGGTTATTTTTAGAATAATTTAAATTAAGATTTTAATTAAAACAGTACTATTTTTCTTATATAGTTGTTTTTGTCATTTAATTGTTGTTTTCAATTATTTTTAGTTAGTTATTTTTGTAGATTTTAACATGTTGAAGTATGCTTCTGTTAGACAACAGTAGATACATTTTTATAATTAATTATTATTAATTTTGCTACTGTTTTGTATTAATAGTTGTTTAGCCTTTAATTATAGTTGATAGAATTAATTTTGCTATTGTTTTGTATTATCAATGAATCCAGATTAGGCACATGTGCTTAGCCAAACATAGAAATCTCATTACTTGTCATCCTAATCACATCACCAAGAAGCAATCGATTCTAGCATATGAGAAATAATTTTAAAAATTAATTTTATTTAAAAAAATAAATGATGTTATATTTGGATTCCTCACATTTTTCTGATAATAATGGATATATTATTTGTCAAATTTCGGTTCACAGATTTAAAGATAATAATTATGCCACATTAAATGAATAAATGGCAAAAAATAAATATAGTAATATTATTACTTATTTTATTTTCATTGAAATTCAATATTATTATTCTTTATTTTATTTTAGTAATTTTTTGGAATTCAAAAAATTAAATCATGTGACATCAAGACCTAAGGATTAGTAGGATTGATAGCTTACTATTGTCAAGAAAACAATAAGTGCAGACTTGGAAACTAGGGAAGATAGAACTCGAAAGTTAAGCATGCTGGGGCTGGAACAGTGAGAGGATGGGTGACCCGCCGGGAAGTTAGACGATTAGAAATTAAATTGTCAAATAATTCAAAGATTTAAAAATTAGAAAAATTCAAAAAAATCGACATAATTCCTTTATTCCCTATTGGTGTTAACAACTGGGACTAAAGGTCCTCCAGCTCCTGCTCCACATGGAGCCCCTTTAGTCTCGGGTCATAAACCAACCGGGACTAAAAGTGAGGGCCTTTAGTCCCGAGTGTTTTGTCCCGGTTGTAGAACCGAGACTAAAATCCCTCTAAAACAGGGGACTAAAGCCCGTTTTCTACTAGTGCATAGCCCCATTATGCAGCCGTGCTACTTCTCTTACTATGACATATTACTTGCCATGTTGCGTATGCTGGCAAATACAATGCAAGGAAAGACAAGCAAACACAGTAAATATTTTTTGAATGTTGGTAAACATACCCATTTATAATACTAGTCATCAACCCGTGCCACCGCACGGGCTAGTTATTTTCAAAACACACAATATTAAAAGTATTGATTGCTTCTATGATATACTAATTTTTTTACACGTCATTTGTTTTTCTTGCCAATGAATTATATTAAAATTTTGCATGAGAACTATTGCCAATGGCAAATATGTTGATTGGATCCTTGTAAGAAAATTTTTAATGAGGAATTTAACATTGATCAATCAATGTTGAAATAGATAAGTAATTCATGGATGAAGATAGATGTATGTGACTCGTCAAACTGTAAATAACAATATCTTCATAGGTGCACTAAAGCGCCAATAAGAATCTGGTCCCAGTAAAGTTGAAAATAAATTACTTTTTTTTCCTCTAGGCAGCATTTTAATGAGGAATTTGTCATCCGAGCTTATCATATTTGGTGTATTGGATTATCCTTACTAAGTATGAATATACGCAGAAATCTTACATGGCAAATAGTAAAGTTTGCTGATAACAAATAGTGGAGCACCGTAAATCTGTGTCCACCATACTACCACTTGAGCTGAACATTAAAGTGCTTTCTTTAATACGTTAGATAGCATCATTTTTCAGCACACACATGTTTCTTTTGTTTTTTCTGCGTAAATGTGCATAAATACTGAAGCATGAATAGAGGGCAGACTTCGGGTTCACAAACATAAATTACCTACACTTCTACATATAGTTATGTATGTATGTCGTCTTCTTCTCCCAAAAAAGTATGTCGTCTTCCATGTGTAATAGTAGCTTTCAAATCCCAGATGTCAAGTGGCTTGCATACCTTTAGAAGAACCACAAACGTAGTCAAACACTTCTAGCATTTATGTATCTTACATATCTTAGGTGCCCCAACTTTCCTTTTGTTGATTAGACTGTGCAACACTTAAAAATGATTAATGTGAGGTGGTGAGGAAGATTTGCATGTCACTGGCTCTAGTCAGAGAGATTCGAGATGATGTACTTTATTCCTCGGCATCAGATAGAACTTGTTCCTATCCTGCAAAAAAAAATAGAACTTGTTCCTTCAACATAACTTGTTTATGATCTGAAAACTAAACCAACTAGATGACGCCCCGCGCGTTGCTGCGGGATTTTGTCGCGGACTTTGAAGTAACATTCGTGCAAATAATTTGAATCAATAACTGGGTAGCGTTCACAAATAGGTAATTATTCAAAAAAATGGTGGTATAAATATGCACTGCATGAAAAACTATTAGCAGGTTGTAGCATGAATTATATTCTTAGCATGAACTATTTGTTGTTGTTTGCAGATTTCTCTTCTTCAGTTACCGCAAGATGGATATATGGTGTCCCACTCTTTTCATACTCGACAATGCATCCAATGGAAGAGAATAGATGGCCAGCAGACTGAGTTCGCAGTGTGTTGAGGCGCAGACTCACGTTTGTGAGTCATAGACTTCAGTTCATTTGTGATCTTTATCTTTGCGATAGCATCTGTGTATCTCTTCTGACCTTCTCTTATTGAAACGACAAAAGAACATGCCAGAATATTTTTTGAATATGGTGGCGTCCTGGGGAAGATATGTGTATGTTGTCAATGAGGGTAAAAAGTGAAACGAATATAATATAAGAAATCAATTTTCAGTAGGCGTACCAGCTGCATTAATTGCCCATTCGCACTGGAGGTTCTGGGGTCATTTTGCTACAAATATTGTTGCTTAGTGATAGTACCAACAAATTGTTTGTCAAAACACCAAACCTCCTGAAATCGATTGGTTATGCTTAGTCACATTAATGCTAACGTCTTTGTACTTTGTGACTTTATCTCTACATACAATGTGAAATATTCTATAAATTAAATGGTGCATATATGGTTCCAGATATATAATCAAGGTAGCCAGTTGAGATGCCAACATGCTTTTCATTCTTCCTTCTCTTCAATAAAATCTACTGGCTGAACTGAAAGTTCAGTTGTCCAAATCCTCAAATGCTACACTACTGTTTCTAGCATATGTTAGCACTGTTGCGGCCATGTCAAGGGCACACTTGCATCATGTCATCTTAAAGTTTCAGGAAATGTATAATTCTCTTTTGGTATTATTAAAGATTAATCTTATATAGTTCAATCTCCCAAGAGACTTACGTCCAGAGAAGTTGTTATGTGGTGCCAGATCTACATGAGGCTTAAGAAGGCCACCCAGGAGGGGGGGGGGGGCACGGCTGAAACTAAATAAGTGGAAAATACACATGAAAACAATAGAAGGTATGCTAAATGATTAATTTAAGAGATGAGAGATTGCATACCAAAGTGAGTAGCAAGAGATCTGCAAATCAATGAAGCGAATGTGAGCAGCAACAGACTTCTCTGGATCGGCAAACTGAAAAAAGAAAGTTTAAGCATGATAGCAGATCCATATCTGCATAAACTCTGAGTACTTATTTGTTATGGAATAATACCTCTTGTCATAGTATGATACATTACTCACAGATTCATGGATAGAAACCCCAAGTGATGGATTATATGAAACATTAACCTAGCGAAGTAACACTTGAAAGCATAATCTTTTTTTTTTTTACCCAAAGGGCATAATCTTCGAGTGTGTTTGTACAATGGACTGCGAAAAATATCTTCTGATGTTTCCTTGCTTCCTTCCTTCCATGTATTTGATTTGTTGTCTATACTCCATAGATCTTATCTAAGGAATACATACCAAGACGTGTATAATAGGTACATAAAGCACAATTTTTGTCGGTCAAACTAAATGAAATATATATATAACATTCAATATGACTAAATGTATATGGCGAAAGCCAAAAAATCTACATATGGCTAACTGTTCACTGGCTGGACTACTGAAGCAATGAACTTTTCTAAAGAGGAGAGCCTGCACAACAATGAAGTAGCAAGAGACCTGTCACATCGAGCACCTTTGGATCCGACGCACAAGCTGCAAGATTCAAAAACATAGTCGATGATAGGAAAAACTGGGGGTGGTTGAGAATATGGAGCATCACCTACAGAGTGGAGGCCGCCAGGCCGGTTCCGAGAGAAGGACGCGAACAGGTCGACGATGATTGCAGTGCAGCTGTGCAGGCATCCTTTTAAAGCCGAAGGCAGCCGCTGCCCAGCTAAAGGGGGAGGGCTCGGAGGGGGGATGAGAGGCGATAAATGCTGCGGTTTTTTTTGTGCATTTGTGGCTGCCGTTTCAAGGGGGCGAGTGGAAGAGAGAGAGGCGGCAGAGCACAGAAGAGAGAGCGGCGGCGGCGAGCGGAAGAGAAGACGAAGGCTGGGCGTCGTACTGCTATTAAGAAAAGGTCGGTTTACATGGGCCAGAACGAACGGCCAACTAAGCCAGCCACGGCCTGATTTTTAGACGGGCTAGCATCGACGATGGTTAGCTAGATGGGCACGTATGTCTCACGAAAAAAAGGCTAGATGGGCACGTCTATTCTACAGTTAAGAAAAAGTCTAAATGGCACGTATGTCAACCGTGAGGTGCAGTTGCAACTTGGGCTGCCGATTATACCGTGCACGCGCGCAATGAAAGAGCGTGAGACGGGAGCGGTCCCTGGTCCGTTCTGTATTCTGGTAACGGCATGATGACATGGCATCATGCATGTTAAGAATTAGACTCATGTGAACGCTGACGTGGCATGAAGCTGATGTGGACAGTGTGCATGATGAAAGAATAAGGAGAAGTGGGGAGCAACTTTTTAAGAATGATAGATAAGCCATGAATGGATATTACTTTTATTCAGAGGAATATAAATTCTGGTCTTTTAAGTCACTGAAAACTAAAGTAGCAGCATATTACAACAATCATCTATCAGTAGTATAACACATTTACCAAAGCTTTTCCAAAGAGTACACAACATCAATAAGTTGGTGTGAATCATTATTTTTATAAGCAACAGTAGCACGGAATGAGCACTCTAGTGCAACGCTTCAAAGGTATGCAGGATGTAAATGACAGAATACATACAACAGGATAAAAGTTGGACATTCAGATAGAGCAGACAAAAGACACTCATGCGTCTATATAGGAATAGGGCCAACTGTAATATTGGAGAAAACGTTGACTGCCCAGACAGTATCTAGAGATTGAAAAATTACAGATAAATATTTAAAAAATGCAGGGCGTTTGTATCAAGTACATCGAAGCAACTAATTCACCTAAGACTGTATTGCAGGCACCCCCGAATCTGATTCCACAAATATTTCTCTGCTTGGTCACTAAAGTAGCAACATCTGGTAATTTTTTCTTGGCTAATAGCATTAGTGTAGGAGCTCCAGGTGTTAAATAATGCATATGTCGTCCTAAACGACATGGTGATCCGTTGGAGAAAAAACAAATCCAAGATATGTCATTATCAGAACACCTAGGAAAAGATATTTAAATCATAGTCTCACACCTTAGCCTTTTAAGTTTTAAAAACATGTGATTGGCAAGTGTACTGAACAAACCTGGAACTTCCATGCGTCTTTACTCCAAACATGAAAAGGATCTTCATCAAATGAGATTACCATGGAAAAAAGATATCTCACTTAGAGCTATTAATCAAATTAAGAATGTTTTCTATTATATGGAAACGCCTCAGGGTCGACCGTGCTGTCAAAATGGCGGCTGTCACACTGATGGTCTGGTCGTACACACTTAAACCTAGCGACTTAGGAGGCCTACTCTCCTGGGACCTAACCTATCTTCTCATCTGTAATTTGGCAAAAACGACTCAGTACTCTCAGCATGCTGTATCCTTACACTTTGGGTTCCTTTCTGGCTGATTGTTGTCAGCTCGATCGTAATGAGAAAATATATTAAGGTCGGCGGCTTGCCACCTAGCTGATTTCATCAAGAAAAAAAGAGGCAGATTAATGTTGTAGGGTATCATGAGACTGTTATACTTGAGCCTACCATGAAGTATGCAGATTAGCAGAGATTGTTTCCACCACGACAGCCATAGTCAGCCATGGGAATTCCCAACTAATCATTAGAGCACACAAAGACATGGTGCCGCCAGTGTTATGGACGCGAGGATGTGAAGGCCTCCAAAATCCAAATATGTGGATATCCAGCGTGGAGGGCAGTCATCTCTACATCATGTACCTCTACAAAGCTGCGATCTCCAATGGGCCTTGTTGGGAGGACGGATACATCGGAGGGCGGATGAGCACCCCTGCAGAATATTTGGCTCCATGGGGATAAGAGAGGGGAATAGAGGAGAAGATTTGTTGCTGAGAACTCGATGGTGGGAGAGGAGTGACGGCGGCGAAGCGCTGATTGATTCCGCGAGAGGCACAAGGGCGGACCGAGGGAGTCGTGGCTTTGGGCAGGGTCGTGACTTTTCAAGAGAGAGATAGAGAGTTCTCATCTCTTCTTTTTTTTGCGGGGGGAAAAGCATTTCATTAATTGATAATGGTTTTACATTCCTCACTAATGATAGTGCTAATCTCCTGGGGTACATTAGAGAGCCAGCATGCAGTGCGTTGTTGGCCACGGCCAATGGCTGCCATGGCGTGGCTTGCCTTGTTCTGTGCTCTGCCAATTCGCCGGACGTGGGTCTCCCTTTCCTTGAGCAAGTCAGCCACATCTGTAAGTTGATACATGTTGCTAGATCGGTCTGGTGTACTGGACGAAAGTAGAGTGACTAACTCGGCGCAGTCGGATTCCACCATAATGGGTGTCGTAGACCAATGCAGCGCTAGTCGTAGGCCTTCTTCGCATGCTGCTAGTTCCGATTCGAAGGGGCTTTGGCAGTTGAAGAGACACCTACAAGCTGCAAATATCACACTACCAGTATGGTCACGTAATATCATTCCTGCTCCCGCCGTTCCATCAGCAGCAACGAAAGAACCATCAAAGTTCAGCTTGACACAACCTTCCGGTGGCGGTTCCCATTCAGCCGTGGACAGTTCAGACTGCTCGCGTTTGGATGGTTTCTTTTGCCCTGCTAAACCTGCCGGTTGCTTGCCTTTAGTCACGTCCTCATTGGGATAGTGTTTGATCAAAAGCAACGTCTCCACATAGCTGCACAAAAATCGCCTGGACGCTTCTATCGGGATGAATGGCTTCTCATGTGTGAGTTCATTACGGACGTACCAAACTCGCCATAACAACATTAGCAGGAGCATACGACGGGTGTCATCCAGGTCCTGTAGAACTAACAACAGCCAATCTGGCTCATCTCTATGCATGACTTCATCCGACGGCAGGTCCCACACCCTACGCATAGCATCCCAGAGATCGCGGGCATGAGGGCACCTGGTTAATGCATGTTGGGTAGTCTCGGCTTCAAGGCCACATATTTCGCAGGTGTTCTCCAACTCTAGGTGTCGCCGACGTTTATTCTCACGAGTTGCTAGCGCATCTCGTGCTGCTTTCCAAGCAAATACGTTAACCTTTGGTGGAGCTCCACTATTCCAAAGCAGCTTCCATGCCGTCCGAGATCCATCAGGTCGGGAGCTGGACTGACCTTCACCATCGCCTGTCATGATCATATCCCTAGCCATGTTATAAGCAGACCACACTGAGAATCGTCCATGCTTATCTGGGTGCCAAGCAATAGTGTCAGCCTCTAGGCGCCGTGATGGTTTGATTTTGAGAATTTCCGTTGCATCAACAGGGAGAAAATGTTGATGAACCAAGGTTGCGTTCCATGAACCGTCCATGTTCAGGAGATCAGCAACCCACCTCAGTCTGCATCTTCCTTTAGGTGTGACTGGTCGGAGAGAAGGTCCCCGGGGAATCCATGGGTCGCGCCATAGACGGATACTAGCTCCATTACCCACACGCCAAATGCAGCCATGTTTTACCAACTCCAAACCATACTCTATCGCTTGCCATGTCGAGGATGCATTCCCACTGAATACCGTGTCTGTGATTTCGCCATTGGGATAGTATTTTGCTCGAAGGACCTGCGCGCATAAGCTCTCTGGGTACTGGATTAGGCGCCATGCTTGCTGAGCTAACAGTGCCTGATTAAACAACCGGAGATCCTTAAACCCCATGCCGCCTCGCATTTTGGGCCGCAACATGATGTCCCATCCGACCCAATGAGTTTTGCGTTTACCTCTTTCTGCACCCCACCAATATCGACGAATCATCTTTGTAAGCTCATCACAAAGGCCAGCCGGGACTTTGAATACGCTCATGATGTACACAGGAAGAGCTTGTGCAATGGCTTTGATTTTTATCTCCTTCCCCCCAATGGACAGATAATTATCATCCCATTCCATCAAATTCTTTGCTAGTTTCTCCTCCAAGCTCTTCAATTTACCCCTACTCATCCTACCTTCTGGTGTTGGGAGACCGAGGTATTTGGCTTCAAAAGTAACTTGAGTTATCTGCAATATGCCCTTTATATTGTTCTGTACCGTCATCGGGCATGCGGGGCTAAAAAGAATTGAACATTTTTGGGGGTTGATGACTTGCCCCGTCCCATTAGCCTATGTCTCGAGCACACACTTGACCCTTACAGCCTGTTCTGGTTCTGCCTTAAAGAAAAGCAGAGAGTCATCTGCAAATAGCAAGTGTGAAATTCCCGGGGGCCTTCGGCAGACTTTGAGCGGAGTGATCGTACCCTGGGTATTTTCACGACGTAGGAGTGCAGAGAGACCGTCAGCGACAAAAAGGAACAAGAATGGAGATAGTGGATCACCTTGGCATAGACCTCTGGAAGGGACGAATGAATCAAGGAGGGTACCATTAAATTTAACCGAGTAGCTCACCGAGGTAACGCAGGACATAATCCAATCAACCCATCGGGGAGCGAAACCCAACCTCTGCATCATTCTTCTGAGGAAGTCCCAGTCGACTCTGTCATATGCCTTAGATAAATCCAATTTGTATGCACAAAAGGATTCATGTACCTTGCTGCAGTGCTCAATTGCATGAAAACACTCAAACGCCACTAATGCATTGTCAGTAATCAAGCGCCCCGGGACAAAGGCACTTTGATTCAGTGATACAATCTCACCAAGTATTGGCCTGAGTCTATTGACGAGACATTTTGCCACTATCTTGTATAGGACTGAGCACAGACTGATAGGACGGAAATCTTTAAGAGTTTCCGGTTGATCTGATTTTGGAATGAGCACAATCGCTGTGGAGTTCGTCTCAGAGGGCATATATCCCGTGGCAAAGAAAAGACGTTGCCGCTACCACCGTGGTCTTCAGGACAGCCCAGTTTCATTGGTAGAACCGTGCCGGGAATCCATCCGGCCCGGGTGCTTTCAAGGGCCCAATCTGAAACAAAGCGTCTGCAATCTCCTTCTCCGAAAACTCTATGCACAGTGAAGTGTTCATATCTTCTGTAACTTTCTGCTCTACCAAGTTGAGAATTTCATCCGCATTTAGAGATGGGTCGCGGGTGAACAACTCTTTGAAGAATGAAGATGCCATCAGTTCCATGACGGAGGGGTTGTTCTGCCATACCCCCGTGTCGTCCTTCAACTTTTTTATCTTGTTCTTTCGGGCTCTCCAAACAGATTGGCTATGGAAAAACTTAGTGTTTCTGTCACCGTCTTTAAGCCAATTAACACGTGAGCGTTGCAGCCAAAGAAGCTCCTCTTTATAGAGCAACTCGTCCATGCTATCAGATAGTCGGCGGATTTCGCTTTGGTCACCATTAGATTGCACTAGCTGCTCAAGTTTACGTCGTGTACGTTCCACCTCTCGCATGATATTACCAAACCGCCGTCGGCTCCAGCCATGTAGCTCCTCCATGATTTTGTTTAGTCCAGCTGTTACCGAAGCCAGATTCCCACTTGTTTGGGTAGCATCCCAAGCCCTCTGGATGATCTCTGGCAATTCGCCTGCTCGTTCCCAGAATATTTCATATCGGTTGGTGCGGCCACGGCTTGGTGGGCGCTCTTCCTTCTGCAGCTCAATTATGATCGGTAGATGATCAGAACAAGGGGACACGAGGTGTACGACACGTGCATCAGAGAATAAGTCCCTCCAGCAGTCGTCGGCCAGGGCTCGGTCCAACCTAACTTTGACATTCGCTCTTCCTTTTCGCTTGTTATCATATGTGAATGGTGCTCCTGAAAACCCAAGGTCATGGAGCTCACAGTCTTGGACGATGTCACGGAAGGCTGCAATCTGGCAAGCAGGCCGAGGGGTAGCTGACAAGTGCTCGCATTGCCACAGAGCTTCATTGAAGTCTCCCATCAGCATCCACGGGAGATCACTACTAGCCCTCAACTGCGACATGATGGACCACATTCGATGTCTATTTTCAGTACGTGGTTCGCCGTACACACAAGTAAGATGCCACAACGGATCATTGGGTGAGGCACGAACATAAGCATCAATCATTCTTTCATTCTGATCTCTGATCTCAACTGACAACTGATCATTCCAAAACAAAGCTAGACCACCGCTTTGACCATTGCTATCGACTCCACTGAAACCACGAAGACCCAAACGATGGCGTAGATGACGGACTTTATTTGACTTCTGCCTAGTTTCACACAAAAAAACAAATTGCGGACGATGACTTTGGACGAGGGCAGTGAGATCACGAACCGTCGAGGCGCCCCCGATTCCTCGGCAGTTCCAGCTCAAGCCTATCATTGCTGCTGACGGGGCGCCACACGCGGCCCCGTCAGGTTACCGGCAGCCCCTAGGCCGGTTGCTTCCAAAACCACCATGCCGTCCTCAAGTGCATCCTTCCAATCTTTCCAAAACTCATCCCTGTCAAACGCATCCTGTCGTACCTGTCCAGTCACCGCGACACCATGGGCGAACACAGGTATAGCAATGTTGGACGGCTTCGGGTGGGTGACCCCCTCGCCGGGTGTCCCTTTTTCACCCCCACCGCCAGCAGCTGCAAGCACCCATGATCTAGTCAGCCGCCGAGAGACACCCAGGATAGGCAGTGCCACTTCTGCTGATGCATATACTCGTTCAGCAAGAAGCGACAATATTTGGTTGATATTGCAAACTGCAGTTCTCAATCTGATCGCAGATCCAATCAAGCCAACAAGACCTTCTTCCTTACAAAGACAGCAGGGTTCTCTCACCCATACACAGAGACAATGAGGATCAGAGTTGAACTCCATCCCAGACGGTAGAGGCGAACAAGGTCACCCTCTACAGGAACGCCCTAGCCGACGCACGTGCAGCTAGACGTCAGACTTGCGCAGCACGCGAGCCACACATCAAGCGCTCAGCATGGGAGAGACGACTACGCCCATCAAGCAGACAGACAAAGGTGGACGCCGGCACCGGACGGCGCCGGCGGCGGCGAGGCCGTAAACCGTAGGTCGCCCGCAGGATCGCCTAAACTCTCGTACCTGCTGGCTCCTTTTGGATGGCCGACGACTTGTTCTGACCGGCCCAGAGAGTTCTCATCTCTAATGACACATCGAGGGAAAAGTGCTCCATCATTTTTTATTTGATCCTAATACTACAATTAACAGGATCCCTAAAAAACCTCCTAAGGTTAGTTTTATATTGTACGTGGGATGGTAGAGCAGGTGTCCTATTCATCCACGATCAGTTTTTCCTTTTTTTTATAGAAAATGGATAGAGACCCCGGGACGGACGACTCACATGTACGTGGGATTGGAGAGCAGGTCTCCTATTTCATCCAACGGCTGTACATACATTATAAATTAATCAGATGGTCAATTTTTCTTAATTTCAAAGATAAACGTAGTGACTCATATGGTGCCTCCAATTAGTAAATATAAGATATAAGATATAAGATATAAGATATAAGATATAAGATTTTGGCAGAGAAATATGCAGGATTTCTATTGGCATCTGGGCCATTTGGATGTTAGCATTCAGGCTTGGTATTGGGTATTGGCATTTGTTTGGGCCCAATATCCCAAATGCCACCGTTTGGTTGGCCTTAGGCATTCAACTGTGTATTCGGGGTCATATCGAGCAAGGGCTTCGCTAACGCAAAAACCCCTGGCCCTATTCAGTGGGTACGTGCTCGACATCGCTAGGTATTGGAAAACTTATTCTAGAAAAAAAAGTATTGGAAAACAGCATCGCTCCTCCCATCCTCACTCGAGATGGTCCTACTTTATTTGGTTAATAAAATGGCCGTATGCATCTTTCTGATGCAAAGGCCGGGGAAACCCCCCTTTTCGAAAAAAAAAATCCCCACTCGAGACAGGTCTCCCCCATGAGTGCCAGGAATGGCGACGGCGCAGCACTCCCATCCCGTCCATCTTATTAGAATAAATTCGAGGCATACCGTTGATAATCTGAGGACCAAGCAATCACATAAGCACGATATCAAGATTTGTTAACAAGGTTCACCGATATGGTTACATCCCCGAGGCTTGACTACGAGCGTTCCTCCCCGTGACACCGCTACAATACCGCACTCGTTCACCCTGGACACCGGCACACGCCGTCGGCTTCCACTGCGTTCTTGTGCTATTATGTTGGCATAGGTTACATTGTGTGTCTACTCCCGCTATATATTAGAGGCCTAGGATACAAGTGTCCTACTTGGACACAACTCCGTATCCTATCTATACACAATACAACTAGAAATCCAACTGTAACCTACCTTGTACACAATATTCGACACAACTCCAACAAACTCCACCTTGGCGAATATTCTTCACCACCTCGGATTCGTCCATGCGTCAAACATCCATGTACATTTGGACTTGAGCTTATCCCATGAGTACCGCTGCTATTGCAAAGACTCCATGTGACTCGACCTGCAACTTGTAGTCCCTTCTGTTCTTGACAACAGTCAATACTCGAGCAAAATTAAGTTCCTTGTTACTCTAGTTTGCGTTTCCAACTTCCAGAGTGTTCGTCCAATGCCATCACACACTGATCACTGACCTACGTGAAAGTGAACAACTATCATATTGGGTGTCACACATAAGAGTTATTTGAACTCAACATCACCGCTCCTTTTTTGACTGCCTGTCTGAAACTTGAAGGAATTTCACCGTTGCTTGTAGTCATCCCGAGTCAAATTCACAGTTGTCTCACCACATGTATGACCACCAGAGCCCTGGCCTGTCTCCATGTCCTGTGCGTACCGCACGCCTCACTGCTATTACCACGTCGAGCCTCCGCTATCCCGGTCGAGTCTCAAGGGTCGCGAACCCACACCACTCAACCCCCACTGCAGAGTAACACCGATCATCACGTCCAATGACGAGTTTCACGCTTCCATCAGACCACTGGGCTCCAGTCCAAATTACGTGTCACTCGCTTTTTCCCCTTGCTGGATAGGCTTCGATTTCCTGGATCCTTACACCGTAGCCCCTCAATCCAGCTCCACCTTCAACATGACTCCATGGTAGATGATCAGTCCAACCTCACACCCCGTCGACTTCAAGCTCGGTGTGTATATCACCTTGAATCAACCCCGCGCCATAGTCTTGTCGAAGTCACACAAGCCCTGGGCATGCGCCACGTGTTTCCACGCCCAGAAGTCGGTCATCATCAGCATCACGCATCTATGTTGTCAGCGCCGATTCCATCACCGTCTTCTGTAACAACCGACATCCAAGTCGATCCGTCAGACTGTCTAGTCCGACCCAACCGAACTTGTCCGGCTGCACGACACACTCAAGGCTCTCAAATCGTCTTCCGCGAATTTCCATCCCTCACATCACAACTCCATCCTAGCTGAATTGACTTCCCGCAACGCCTTCAAGCATCCATGTTGTGCCAACAAATTTTCACCCTTATCTGCCATAAGCCAAAGTTTCCAGTTCTGACGAACTTCTCCACTTCAAACCTGGTACTGATTGGCGCCATGGTTCTTTGTACGGCTGACCCTGCGAAAAATTATCTAAGCTATCCCCGTGACGCCGAAGTACACCAGCAAAACCCACGTGGTCTCGCCTCCGTGCATTAGTAGCAATCCGCCAAAAACAATTGGTCTTCACGTGATGCTCACTTGACTCAGCCCCACGATGCTAGCTTTGGCACTTATCCTGCCAATGCCATGCTATTCAATGGATGCGTAATGTTAAGCTGTGTCCCAAGATGTAACTGACAGTTAGGAGGAACTGATTTGAGTGGCAAGAAATTTACACTTTCGTGTGTCCCAAGATGTAACTGACAGTTAGGAGGAACTGATTTGTGCACAACACCTGATTCAGCAACAGCAAAGACAACATCTGGCTCTGCATCTATTTGCTGTGCATCTTGATCTTCTCCAATTGGTGGTTCAATAACTAACTTTCCCTTTACAACTGTCAGTGACAATGTCTGGGTGATCTCAAATTCTCTCAGCATGCGAACTACTTCAAGGTTGCCTTTAATGACACAAACACCTTGCAGCCCTATATCTTCCTCTTTCAAGTAGCAAAGACTGTCATCCTTACAGTATCCATTGGTGACCATTACATTGACTAAACTACCATAAGTGATTTCTCTTTCAGACATCTTAACAACAGCATACTTCTTCCCAGGAAACTGGAAATAGATTGACCATAAATCTTCAGGCCTAAAATAGACATACAAATGATATTAACAAGTCAGTTGTATAAACATAACTGACCATTATATCTGAACATTACAATGCACTATTAAATTACTACTAACATTACTACTAACATTACTATCATACATAAATGAATATCTTCAGGCCTAATATAGCTCACCATTACAATGCAGTGTAAGCAAAATTACCAAGTCAACTATACTAACATGACAATAACATAAATGAACACTACAGTGTGATTTTCTCCAAAAATTCAGAACCCTATAGTACTAAAATTCAGAACACTACAGTGTGACAATAACATAACTGAACCCTGACTGAAGATGTGAAATTCGATAAATATTCAGGACTACAATCAGTTCTAAATGACTAACAAGTCAATATCCAGTAGTAAGGAAAGATTGAAAGAACAGATTTTAAAAGATTCAGATTACCTAGCTGAAGATGGGGCGAACGGGAGCACATCCTCGGGACCAATCTGCGAAGCTGCTTCCTCGGTACCAGGCTCCGGCGACAGGCCCGCGGCAGCGGCCGCGCCCGACTCTGGATCTAGGTTGCAGCCGCCATCGGTGTGGGGGCCGAGAGTGGGGCCGATGACTCCGCATTGTGAGCGCAGCCGCTTCTGCCCGGAAGTAGTACCACCGCCCTCGCCACTGAGTGCGCCGTCGCCACTTCCGTCGACTCCGTGTGCGCCGTCGCCGCCGGAGCTGGTCGCCATCGGAGCGGAGCGGGAAAGGACTGAATCAAGGGGTGGACTGAATCGACGGGGGGGTGGGGGTGGGGGGGGACGGCTTGACCTAGTAGACAGGCGCGCCGAAACGGCCGTCTCTCGCCGTCTAACGGCGTCCGTCAACAAGTGCCACGTCAGCCCGACAGGCGGGACCCACCTGTCGGATTTGCTGTTTTCTGGGCTAAAACGAAGAATCAGTGCTCCACGTTACAGATTAGCCCCATTGTTGGTGGTTTTTTGTGCACTGCCTCAAATGTGATACCGATCTGTTACCCTAGCCCATAATGTGGTGGTTTTCAGTAAATAACTCTTGATTTTCCTTCCCGACTCATCTGCTGCCTCTGTCTCTGTGTCATTGGGAACTCGGTCCCATTTTTCCCCAAAACAAATCTCAAGTCTGACTGCTCTCATCACGGACCATGCGGCAGATCGTGACTCGCCGGCTGCAGCCTTGCGGCTTCCGCTAGCTGGGCCGGTGCCCACGCATACGCCTTTGGGCGTCCGCAGCCAGCACCCCTGATCGATCAACCTGCTGCCCTGCCTGCCTGCGTGCGCCGCTCCGCCGCCGCCGATTGCATCAGACCGAGTCCACGCCTGAATCGATTAACTGATCTCACCAGGAACTCGCCTGATCCACCGAATCGACCAAACAACGTGCTGCTCAAAGCTTGCGACTCCCCGCCGCCGAGAAATCCAACCATGTGACTGCTTCTTCATCCTCTAGATCCACACAATGCGACCTCCGAACAAACTAGCTCATGGTATCACTTGTTAAAATAAATCCGAGGCATACCGTTGATCATTTGAGACCAAGCAATCACACGAGCAGGACACCAAGATTTGTTAACGAGGTTCACCGATATGGCTACATCCCCGGGGATTGACTACGGGCGCTACAATACCGCACCCGGTCGCCCTAGACACCGGCACACGCCGCCGGTTTCCCTGTGTTTATGGGCGTTCTCCCCACATATCTCCGTGCATTGCTTGACGCCGTGTGTTTGCATGATCCTGTATGACGCGCTCTAATACCACTTGTTAGAATAAATCCGAGGCATACCGAGGACCAAGCAATCACACGAGCACGACACCGAGATTTGTTAACAAGGTTCACCGATATGGCTACATCCCCGGGGCTTGACTACGGGCACTACTTGATGGAAATATGCCCTAGAGGCAATAATAATGTTATTATTTATTTCCTTATATCATGATAAATGTTTATTATTCATGCTAGAATTGTATTAACCGGAAACATTATACATGTGTGAATACATAGACAAACAGAGTGTCACTAGTATGCCTCTACTTGACTAGCTCGTTAATCAAAGATGGTTATGTTTCCTAACCATAAACAAAGAGTTGTTATTTGATTAACGGGATCACATCATTAGATGAATGATCTGATTGACATGACCCATTCCATTAGCTTAGCACCTGATCGTTTAGTATGTTGCTATTGCTTTCTTCATGACTTATACATGTTCCTATGACTATGAGATTATGCAACTCCCGTTTATCGAAGGAACACTTTGTGTGCTACCAAACGTCACAACGTAAATGGGTGATTATAAAAGTGATCTACAGGTGTCTCCAAAGGTAGATGTTGGGTTGGCGTATTTCGAGATTAGGATTTGTCACTCCGATTGTCGGAGAGGTATCTCTGGGCCCTCTCGGTAATGCACATCACATAAGCCTTGCAAGCATTGCAACTAATGAGTTAGTTGCGAGAAGATGTATTACGGAACGAGTAAAGAGACTTGTCGGTAACGAGATTGAACTAGGTATTGGATACCGACGATCGAATCTCGGGCAAGTAACATACCGATGACAAAGGGAACAACGTATGTTGTTATGCGGTCTGACCGATAAAGATCTTCGTAGAATATGTAGGAGCCAATATGGGCATCCAGGTCCCGCTATTGATTATTAACCGGAGATTTGTCTCAGTCATGTCTACATAGTTCTCGAACCGTAGGGTCCGCACGCTTAACGTTACGATGACACTTATTATGAGTTTATGCATTTTGATGTACCGAAGTTAGTTCGGAGTCCCGGATGTGATCACGGACATGACGAGGAGTCTCGAAATGGTCGAGACATAAAGATTGATATATTGGATGACTATATTCGGACAAGGGAAGTGTTCCGGGGTAGTTTCGGATAAAACCGGAGCACCGGGGGGTTACCGGAACCCCCCGGGGGATTAATGGGCCTCATGGGCCTAAAGTGGAGAAGAGGAAGGGGCTGCCAAGGCAGGCCGCGCGGCCCCTCTCCCCCTAGTCCGAATTGGACAAGGAGGGAGGGGCGACGCCCCCCCTTTCCTTCTCTCCTTCCACCTCTCCTAGTTGGACAAGGAACGGGAGGGGAGTCCTACTCCCGGTAGGAGTAGGACTCCTCCTGCGCGCCTCCTCTAGGCCGGCCGCACCCCCCCTTGGATCCTTTATATACGGAGGCAGGGGGCACCCTAGGACACACAAGTTGATCCTCGTGATCGTTCCTTAGCCGTGTGCGGTGCCCCCCTCCACCATATTCCACCTCGGTCATATCGTTGCAGTGCTTAGGCGAAGCCTGCGTCGGCAGAACATCATCATCGTCACCATGCCGTTGTGCTGACGGAACTCATCCCTGAAGCTTTGCTGGATCGGAGCCCGGGGAGCGTCATCGAGCTGTACGTGTGCTAAGAACTCGGAGGTGCCGGAGTAACGGTACTTGGATCGGTCGGATCGGGAAGACGTACGACTACTTCCTCTATGTTGCGTCAATGCTTCCACAGTCGGTCTACGAGGGTACGTAGACAACACTCTCCCCTCTCGTTGCTATGCATCACCATGATCTTGCGTGTGCGTAGGAATTTTTTTGAAATTAGTACGAAACCCAACAGTGGCATCAGAGCCTAGGTTCTATATGTTGATGTTATATGCACGAGTAGAACACAAGTGAGTTGTGGGCGATATAAGTCATACTACTTACCAGCATGTCATACTTTGGTTCGGCGGTATTGTTGGACGAAGCGACCTGGACCAACATTACGCGTACGCTTACGCGAGACCGGTTCTCCCAACGTGCTTTGCACAGAGGTGGCTTGCGGGTGACAGTTTCTCCAACTTTAGTTGAACCGAGTGTTGCTACGCCCGGTCCTTGCGAAGGTTAAAACAGCACCAACTTGACAAACTATCGTTGTGGTTTTTGATGCGTAGGTAAGATTGGTTCTTGCTTAAGCCCGTAGCAGCCACGTAAAAGTTGCAACAACAAAGTAGAGGACGTCTAACTTGTTTTTGCAGGGCATGTTGTGATGTGATATGGTCAAGACATGATGCTAAATTTTATTGTATGATATGATCATGTTTTGTAACCGAGTTATCGGCAACTGGCAGGAGCCATATGGTTATTGCTTTATTGTATGCAATGCAATCGCGCTGTAATGCTTTACTTTATCACTAAGCGGTAGCGATAGTCGTGGAAGCATAAGATTGGTGAGACGACAACGATGCTACGATGGAGATCAAGGTGTCGCGCCGGTGACGATGGTGATCACGACGGTGCTTCGGAGATGGAGATCACAAGCACAAGATGATGATGGCCATATCATATCACTTATATTGATTGCATGTGATGTTTATCTTTTATGCATCTTATCTTGCTTTGATTGACGGTAGCATTATAAGATGATCTCTCACTAAAATTATCAAGAAGTGTTCTCCCTGAGTATGCACCGTTGCGAAAGTTCTTCATGCTGAGACACCACGTGATGATCGGGTGTGATAGGCTCTACGTTCAAATACAACGGGTGCAAAACAGTTGCACACGCTGAATACTCAGGTTATACTTGACGAGCCAAGCATATACAGATATGGCCTCGGAACACGGAGGCCGAAAGGTCGAGCGTGAATCATATAGTAGATATGATCAACATAATGATGTTCACCAATGAAACTACTCCATCTCACGTGATGATCGGACATGGTTTAGTTGATTTGGATCACGTGATCACTTAGAGGATTAGAGGGATGTCTATCTAAGTGGGAGTTCTTTTAGTAAATTAATTGAACCTAAATTTATCATGAAACTTAGTACCTGATAGTATCTTGCTTGTTTATGTTTGATTGTAGATAGATGGCTCGTGCTGTTGTTCCGTTGAATTTTAATGCGTTCCTTGAGAAAGCAAAGTTGAAAGATGATGGTAGCAATTACACGGACTGGGTCTGTAACTTGAGGATTATCCTCATTGCTGCACAGAAGAATTACGTCCTGGAAGCACCGTTGGGTGCCAGGCCTGCTGCTGGAGCAACACCAGATGTTATGAACGTCTGGCAGAGCAAAGTTGATGATTACTCGATAGTTCAATGTGCCATGCTTTACGGCTTAGAATCGGGACTTCAATGACGTTTTGAACATCATGGAGCATATGAGATGTTTCAGGAGTTGAAGTTGATATTTCAAGCAAATGCCCGGATTGAGAGATATGAAGTCTCCAATAAGTTCTATAGCTGCAAGATGGAGGAGAACAGTTCTGTCAGTGAGCATATACTCAAAATGTCTGGGTATAATAATCACTTGATTCAATTGGGAGTTAATCTTCCAGATGATTGCGTCATTGACAGAATTCTCCAATCACTGCCACCAAGCTACAAGAGCTTCGTGATGAACTATAATATGCAAGGGATGAATAAGACTATTTCCGAGCTCTTCGCAATGCTGAAAGCTACGGAGGTAGAAATCAAGAAGGAGCATCAAGTGTTGATGGTCAACAAGACCACTAGTTTCAAGAAAAAGGGCAAAGGGAAGAAGAAGGGGAACTTCAAGAAGAACGGCAAGCAAATTGCTGCTCAAGAGAAGAAACCCAAGTCTGGACCTAAGCCTGAAACTGAGTGCTTCTACTGCAAGCAGACTGGTCACTAGAAGCGGAACTGCCCCAAGTATTTGGCGGATAAGAAGGATGGCAAGGTGAACAAAGGTATATGTGATATACATGTTATTGATGTGTACCTTACTAATGCTCGCAGTAGCACCTGGGTATCTGATACTGGTTCTGTTGCTAATATTTGCAACTCGAAACAGGGACTACGGATTAAGCGAAGATTGGCTAAGGACGAGGTGACGATGCGCGTGGGAAACGGTTCCAAAGTCGATGTGATCGCGGTCGGCACGCTACCTCTACATCTACCTTCGGGATTAGTATTAGACCTAAATAATTGTTATTTGGTGCCAGCGTTGAGCATGAACATTATATCTGGATCTTGTTTGATGCGAGACGGTTATTCATTTAAATCAGAGAATAATGGTTGTTCTATTTATATGAGTAATATCTTTTATGGTCATGCACCCTTGAAGAGTGGTCTATTCTTATTGAATCTCGATAGTAGTGATACACATATTCATAATGTCGAAGCCAAAAGATGCAGAGTTGATAATGATGGTGCAACTTATTTGTGGCACTGCCGTTTAGGTCATATCGGTGTAAAGCGCATGAAGAAACTCCATACTGATGGACTTTTGGAACCACTTGATTATGAATCACTTGGTACTTGCGAACCGTGCCTCATGGGCAAGATGACTAAAACACCATTCTCCGGTACTATGGAGAGAGCAACAGATTTGTTGGAAATCATACATACAGATGTATGTGGTCCGATGAATATTGAGGCTGGTGGCGGATATCGTTATTTTCTCACCTTCACAGATGACTTAAGCAGATATGGGTATATCTACTTAATGAAACATAAGTCTGAAACATTTGAAAAGTTCAAAGAATTTCAGAGTGAAGTGGAAAATCAGCGTAACAAGAAAATAAAGTTTCTACGATCTGATCGTGGAGGAGAATATTTGAGTTACAAGTTTGGTGTACATTTGAAAAATTGTGGAATAGTTTCGCAACTCACGCCACCCGGAACACCACAGCGTAATGGTGTGTCCGAACGTCGTAATCGTACTTTACTAGATATGGTGCGATCTATGATGTCTCTTACTGATTTACCGCTATCATTTTGGGGATACGCTCTAGAGACGGCCGCATTCACGTTAAATAGGGCACCATCAAAATCCGTTGAGACGACGCCTTATGAACTGTGGTTTGGCAAGAAACCAAAGTTGTCGTTCCTGAAAGTTTGGGGCTGCGATGCTTATGTGAAAAAGATTCAACCTGATAAGCTCGAACCCAAATCGGAGAAATGTGTCTTCATAGGATATCCAAAGGAAACTATTGGATACACCTTCTATCACAGATCTGAAGGCAAGACTTTTGTTGCTAAATTCGGAAACTTTCTGGAGAAGGAGTTTCTCTCAAAAGAAGTGAGTGGGAGGAAAGTAGAACTTGACGAGGTAACTGTACCTGCTCCCTTATTGGAAAGTAGTACATCACAGAAAACTGTTTCAGTGACACCTACACTAGTTAGTGAGGAAGCTAATGATGATGATCATGAAACTTCAGAACAAGATACTACTGAACCTCGTAGATCAACCAGAGTGAGATCTGCGCCAAAGTGGTATGGTAATCCTGTTTTGGAAGTCATGCTACTAGATCATGATGAACCTACGAACTATGAAGAAGCGATGGTGAGCCCAGATTCCGCAAAATGGCTTGAACCTATGAAATCTAAGATGGGATCCATGTATGAGAACAAAGTATGGACTTTGGTTGACTTGCCCGATGATCGGCAAGCAATTGAGAATAAATGGATCTTCAAGAAGAAGACTGACGCTGACGGTAATGTTACTGTCTACAAAGCTCGACTTGTCGCTAAAGGTTTTTGACAAGTTCAAGGGGTTGACTACGATGAGACCTTCTCACCCGTAGCGATGCTTAAGTCTGTCCGAATCATGTTAGCAATTGCCGCATTTTATGATTATGAAATTTGGCAGATGGATGTTAAAACTGCATTCCTGAATGGATTTCTGGAAGAAGAGTTGTATATGATGCAACCGGAAGGTTTTGTCGATCCAAAGGGAGCTAACATAGTGTGCAAGCTCCAACGATCCATTTATGGACTGGTGCAAGCCTCTCGGAGTTGAAATAAACGGTTTGATAGTGTGATCAAAGCATTTGGGTTTATACAGACTTTCGGAGAAGCCTGTATTTACAAGTGAGTGGGAGCTCTGTAGCATTTCTGATATTATATGTGGATGACATATTACTGATTGGAAATGATATAGAATTTCTGGATAGCATAAAGGGATACTTGAACAAGAGTTTTTCAATGAAAGACCTCGGTGAAGCTACTTACATATTAGGCATAAAGATCTATAGAGATAGATCAAGACGCTTAATTGGACTTTCACAAAGCACATACCTTGACAAGATTTTGAAAAAGTTCAAAATGGATCAAGCAAAGAAAGGGTTCTTGCCTGTGTTACAAGGTGTGAAGTTGAGTCAGACTCAATGCCCGACCACTGCAGAAGATAGAGAGAAAATGAAAGATGTTCCCTATGCTTCAGCCATAGGCTCTATCATGTATGCAATGCTGTGTACCAGACCTGATGTGTGCCTTGCTATAAGTTTAGCAGGGAGGTACCAAAGTAATCCAGGAGTGGATCACTGGACAGCGGTCAAGAACATCCTGAAATACCTGAAAAGGACTAAGGATATGTTTCTCGTATATGGAGGTTACAAAGAGCTCATTGTAAACGGTTACGTTGATGCAAGCTTTGACACTGATCCGGACGATTCTAAATCGCAAACCGGATACGTGTTTACATTAAATGGTGGAGCTGTCAGTTGGTGCAGTTCTAAACAAAGTGTCGTAGCAGGATCTACATGTGAAGCGGAGTACATAGCTGCTTCGGAAGCAGCAAATGAAGGAGTCTGGATGAAGGAGTTCATATCCGATCTAGGTGTCATACCTAGTGCATCGGGTCCAATGAAAATCTTTTGTGACAATACTGGTGCAATTGCCTTGGCAAAGGAATCCAGATTTCACAAGAGAACCAAGCACATCAAGAGACGCTTCAATTCCATCCGGGATCTAGTCCAGGTGGGAGACATAGAGATTTGCAAGATACATACGGATCTGAATGTAGCAGACCCGTTGACTAAGCCTTTTCCACGAGCAAAACATGATCAGCACCAAGGCTCCATGGGTGTTAGAATCATTACTGTGTAATCTAGATTATTGACTCTAGTGCAAGTGGGAGACTGAAGGAAATATGCCCTAGAGGCAATAATAAAGTTATTATTTATTTCCTTATATCATGATAAATGTTTATTATTCATGCTAGAATTGTATTAACCGAAAACATAATACATGTGTGAATACATAGACAAACAGAGTGTCACTAGTATGCCTCTACTTGACTAGCTCGTTAATCAAAGATGGTTATATTTCCTAACCATAAACAAAGAGTTGTTATTTGATTAACAGGATCACATCATTAGATGAATGATCTAATTGACATGACCCATTCCATTAGCTTAGCACCCGATCGTTTAGTATGTTGCTATTGCTTTCTTCATGACTTATACATGTTCCTGTGACTATGAGATTATGCAACTCCCGTTTGCCGAAGGAACACTTTGTGTGCTACCAAACGTCACAACGTAAATGGGTGATTATAAAGGTGCTCTACAGGTGTCTCCAAAGGTAGATGTTGGGTTGGCGTATTTCGAGATTAGGATTTGTCACTCCGATTATCGGAGAGGTATCTCTAGGCCCTCTCGGTAATGCACATCACATAAGCCTTGCAAGCATTGCAACTAATGAGTTAGTTGCGATATGATGTATTACGGAACGAGTAAAGAGACTTGCCAGTAACGAGATTGAACTAGGTATTGGATATCGACGATCGAATCTCGGGCAAGTAACATACCGATGACAAAGGGAACAACGTATGTTGTTATGCGGTCTGACCGATAAAGATCTTCGTAGAATATGTAGGAGCCAATATGGGCATCCAGGTCCCGCTATTGGTTATTAACCGGAGATTTGTCTCAGTCATGTCTACATAGTTCTCGAACCGTAGGGTCCGCACGCTTAACGTTACGATGACAATTATTATGAGTTTATGCATTTTGATGTACCGAAGTTAGTTCGGAGTCCCGGATGTGATCACGGACATGACGAGGAGTCTCGAAATGGTCGAGACATAAAGATTGATATATTGGATGACTATATTCGGACACTGGAAGTGTTCCGGGGTAGTTTCGGATAAAACCGGAGCACCGGGGGGTTACCGGAACCCCCCGGGGGATTAATGGGCCCCATGGGCCTAAAGTGGAGAAGAGGAAGGGGCTGCCAGGGCAGGCCACGCGCCCCCTCTCCCCCTAGTCCGAATTGGACAAGGAGGGAGGGGCGGCGCCCCCCCTTTCCTTCTCTCCTTCCACCTCTCCTAGTTGGACAAGGAACGGGAGGGGAGTCCTACTCCTGATAGGAGTAGGACTCCTCCTGCGCGCCTCCTCTAGGCCGGCCGCACCCCCCCCCCTTGGATCCCTTATATACGGAGGCATGGGGCACCCTTGGACACACAAGTTGATCCTCGTGATCGTTCCATAGCCGTGTGTGGTGCCCCCCTCCACCATATTCCACCTCGGTCATATCGTTGCAGTGCTTAGGTGAAGCCCTGCGTCGGCAGAACATCATCATCGTCACCACGCCGTTGTGCTGACGGAACTCATCCCCGAAGCTTTGCTGGATCGGAGCCCGGGGAGCGTCATCGAGCTGTACGTGTGCTAAGAACTCGGAGGTGCCGGAGTAACGGTACTTGGATCGGTCGGATCGGGAAGACGTATGACTACTTCCTCTATGTTGCGTCATCGCTTCCGCAGTCGGTCTACGAGGGTACGTAGACAACACTCTCCCCTCTCGTTGCTATGCATCACCATGATCTTGCGTGTGCATAGGAATTTTTTTGAAATTACTACGAAACCCAACACTACTCCCCGTGACACCGCTACAATACCGCACCCGGTTGCCCTGGACACCGGCACACGCCGACGGCTTCCCCTGCGTTCCTGTGCTATTATGTTGGCATAGGTTACATTCTGTGTCTACCCCCGCTATATATTAGAGGCCTAGGACACAAGTGTCTTACTTGGACACAACTCCGTATCCTATCTAAACACAATAAAACTACAAATCCAATTGTAACCTACCTTGTACACAATATTCGACACAACTCCAACACACCTCCACCTCGAGCTCCGATGGCCGGCCTGCCTCCACCCCGAGCTCCATCGGCCCGAAGCAGGTAGCCTATCCCGACCACCTCCACCATGAGCTCTAGCCGTCGGTGCCACCCTCCCGCCCCGCTTCCACCCCAAGCTCTGGCGGCCGGCGGGCCTTCATTCCGAGTTCCAGCGGCCGGCGCAACTCTCCCGCCCTGCTTTCGCACTGAGATCTAGCGACTAGCGTGCATCCACCCCTAGCTTCAATGGCCAGGCACAGGTAGCCCATCTTGCCCACCTGGTCACCTCCATCCCGAGCTCCAGCGGCCGGCGCCACCCTGCCGCTCACCTCCATCCTAATCTCCGGCGACCGGCATGTCTCCACTCAATTCCTCACTTTGACCAACCAAACAATGTTTGGCATTCAACCTGAATATCAAGTATGTCTTCTGAATACCTAAACATCCAAACAAAAATATTGGCATTCAATCTCAATGCCAATATACTCTAATATTGGTATTCAACCCAATGCAATGCCAAGGCTCCCAATGCAAACATCCAAACATGAATTGCACATAGCTGAAGGGAGAAGTTACAAAAGGCAACACACATTTATCAAAAAAATAGTAGCAAGCCCCCAACTTCTAGATAGTAGATCACTTATTGACAAGCTTAATCATGTGGGGCAAAAAGATAATAAAGTAGAGAATGTGAAAAACATTATTGATCTATATCCTTATTGGTACAATGACATAAATTTTTGTTTGATGTTGACGATTTCAACATAAACATCCTCCATTGTTGGTCGATCCTTTGGTGATGTCTTGGAGCACTTTAGGCCAAGTTCAGCTAGTTGTTTGGCACATAGTTTTGTTTAGACCAGTGAGATAAAACTTCCTTCTCCTTCGTCATATGTGGTAAGAGTTGGTTCTAAAATATCTCCAATTCCATGTGAAAATTCTGCATCAACGAAGTTGTGAAGGTTGATACCATCCTTGAACATATCATCTGTTGGACGCTTTCCTGTGATCATCTGTAGTAGAATAATTCCGTAGCTGTACACATCACCCTCGATTGAGATTTTGCATCCTGTTCCATACTCTGCAATATTGCAGAAAAGCTGCTTAAGAAAATATTCACTATAATTGGTTCAAGGAAGATAATTAAATTTTTAGGGAAGACATATGCACATTATTGATGTGAAAAATAATACGTGATGTAAGATTTGAAGAATATAGACACGAGTCATATGCTAACCAGGTGCAATGTATCCGACTGAGCCTCTTGGTCCAACAATGCTTGATGACATATTATTTTCTGGTGAGGATTCGTCGTGAAGGAATTTTCCAAGCCCGAAGTCACTAAGACATGCAACCATTTCATCATCCAAAAGAACATTGCTTGGTTTCAAATCACAATGTACCAAAGGAGGATTGCATCGATTATGGAGATAGTCTAGTGCTGCAGCTATATCCATAGCTATTGCTATCTTGGAGCCTAAGCTTAGTAGTGGTTGTTGGAGCCATTTTTCAAGGTTACCATGTTCCTTATACTCAAGAATAAGTGCTTTGAATTCATTCCCACTTGGATCAGTGGTTAAGCATAGATTGATCACCCTTATGAGATTCCGATGGCGAATGTTCCTCAATGCCTCACATTCAGCGAAGAAGCTCTTCGATGCACCAGATTGGTCAAGCCTAAATACCTTAATGGCAACTGTTTCAAATCTGAAATGGCCTTTGTATACCAATCCAAAGTTTCCCGAACCAATAATATTGGCAGGAGAGAAACCATTTGTTGCTTTAAATAAATCATCATATGATAATCTCTCATGGCCCTTGAATGATTGCATGATGGATTGCTCAGCTTCTGTGTGCTTCTTCTTTAGCATAATCAATGCAAAACATAATGTGGAGAGTAGAATTGCCGTGGAAACTGGAACCACTATAGTTACAATATATGACTTCTTCTTGCTTTTGGAAGACAATGCCATGCAAAGTGGCACTTGTTGCATTGGAAAACTTGCACACAATTTTTTGTTTCCTTGGATGAATACTGCACTTGAGTTTGCGAAAATGCCACCTCTTGGGACTACTCCCTCAAGGTCGTCGAAAGACAAGTTGAGAATATACAAGGAGCTAAATGACTCCAGAAAATCTGGAATTGTACTAGACAAGTTGTTTCGGGATAGATCCATCTCATTGATGCCTCTTAAGGTGCTGAGTGAACTTGGGATTTTTCCTTGCAAAAGATTCGCCTCCAAATGGAGATATTCCAAAACAAGGCATTCACCAAGTGCGGAAGGAATCTCACCTGATATTTGGTTATTGGAAATACTAAGCGAATTCAGATTCATCAGATTACCTATTTGTGACGGTATGTTCCCCGTGAGTTGGTTATAGGAAAGATCGAAGCCTTTAGAAAGTGTGGAAATGGAAACGATTTCCTTGGGAATGCTTCCGTACAAGCTATTAAAAGAGAGGTTCAGTGACAACAAATTTTTACAACCTTCCAAACTAGCAGGTATTTGGCCGGTCAAATTGTTTTCCATGAGATAAAGTCCATTGAGCTTCTCTAGTCTCCCAATTGAATGTGAGATTTCTCCGGACAGTTTGTTTTGGCTTAAGATTAGGAGAGACAAGTTTTGAAGACATCCAAGTGTATCAGGGATATGCCCCGAGAGTGAATTAGTCTGTATTACAAGGACAGTTAGGCCTGTGAGTTTTCCTACCTCTGAAGGTATATTACCAGTCAGGTTGTTTTCTGATAGGAGAAGCACCTCTAAGTTTTTTGAAAGGTCAGAAATAGAGCTAGGAAGTGCCCCCCCAAGTCCATTAAAGTCCAAACATAACATCTGTAGTTGAGTACAATTCGTTAGAGAAGACAAGAAAGACCAATCTCCTGATCGAAGCATGTTTGTACCCAAGTCTATGTTTGTCAACTTGCTCAAGTGTCCCAGTGAAGGAATAACACCGGTGAGTAAATTTTGACGAAGGTCTAGATTTTGTAGGTTTGATGCATTTCCTAGTGAAGCAGGAATTAGGCCATCGAATTGGTTCCCTCCTAGTATCAAGTCTGTGATGTTTGGAAGAGTGTATCCGATGTCAGTTGGAATTTTCCCGATGAGCTGGTTGAGACTAAGGCTAAGATAAGTAAGGGAGGTGTTTGTGTAAATTGCTGCTGGGACAACTCCTGACAAATTGTTATCTTTCAAGTTTAGTACTTGCAAACTTGAAAGTTGACTTATGCTCTCTGGTATGCTTCCATGGAAGTTGTTTTGAGAGAGTTGAAGAGAATACAGGGAAGACAAGTTTCCAATTGAGGAAGGAATGCCCCCTGATAGGAAATTTTCAGTTAGAGCAAGGTACTGAAGTGGTGAGGTTTGAGGGAAAGACGGGATTGACCCAGAAAGTTCATTGCGTGACAGATCTACATAGGAAATGGAGGTGCTATTGAATAAGGAAGGGGTAATTCCTCCACTAAGGCTATTGTTTTTTAGATTTACCGATGCAAGAAAACCGTTGCTCCCCAGTAACCGAGGGATGTTTCCAGTGAGCTTGTTGCTACTGAGCCATAGCACAGAAAGGTTGGGAAGCAAACCGAACCTGGAAGGGATGGTCCCTTGAAGATTGTTGTTGCTAAGAACGACTTGCTGAAGAAATGAGCATTGAGCAAGATTTTCAGCGATCTCACCTTCAAGAGAGTTTCTCTCCATGCTGATAACCTCGATCCGAGAACCTGAAGTTATGGTGTCTGGAATCATACCGCTGAAGGAATTCATGCTAAGGTTGAGGTATGTAAGAAGGTTCAATCGACTGATGTCGGGGGAGATATGACCATTGAGTTGGTTTTTGGGCATGTGGATTCGGGTGAGGAAACTGAGCTCTCTAATGCAAGGGAATATTTGGCCAGTGAGGTTTGATGATTCTAGGTCTAATGAACTCACACGAGATGCGTGTCGTCTGCTGCATGTCACTCCATGCCAAGCGCAGAACGTGAGCGAGGAATTACTCCATGAAGCTAAAGTTCCTAAGGGATCAGATAGTTGTGATTTGAGGCAGAGAAGTGCATCCCTATCAGTGTTGGACTGCATGGACGGAAAAAGGCTGAGGAAATGAATCGCAGTGAAAACAAGAAGCAGTGTGGCTAGACGAGGCATTCTGCTTCTATATGGTCTTGGGCTATGTGTGATCATTTGCACTACAAGAAAGCATAGTGTGTGTACATATATATAGAAGGGAACCATGCCTAGCTACACATATATATAATAAACTTCCTAAAAATCAGATAAGTTACATGGTTTTTATGATGCCGAAAGTCGTAGTAGTACATTAATGCCACAACGACTTAACGTCTTGGTAACTAAGTGCATTTTGGCAGTTCTGAAGACCGCAATGTTTGAACAATTTTTTGCTGATGGATTCAAGGCTCTATGTGGACTTTCAGGACACCGGTGACTAGTCATTTCAGCCGGTTGTGTATCAACGACAGTCACACATGGAAACACACGGCCAGTGTGAAGTCAAAAATATCCTGTCAACAGCTACTTTCAGGAAACAGTACCCATGACTCGGCTTCGTTCAAGTCAAACATCCTACAAACTGAAGCTTGCAATAATCTTTGGACAGACAACAGATTTTATGTGACCACTGGCTTAAGGCATCGAGGACTAGTCGTTTGGACAAGTCGTGTACAAATCTCTGCCACGCACATAACAATTTTATGTCACACATTTCGACGACAGATTCTCTGAAAGCTGCGGACGAATTGGATTCTATTCAAGGCAAATTCACACAAATAAACTGATTTTATTTGACACGGGGCGGTCTGTTATCCCTCTCAAGTGTTCAACCATTTTTTTTCTCGGAACACACAGATGTGCAGACGCACACACACCGCGACCCCAAACACACTCACATGTACAAGGATGTGTCTGCATCTCTAAGAATTTTATTTGTTAAACTTTAGTTTGTAAGCTACGTAAGAGCATCTCCAACAGCCGCCGAACGCGCCGCGCGCAAAAGACTAGTTTGCCGTGCGCCCATCGCCTGGTTTGGCGCGGCGGGCAGCACTGGCTCCAGCAGCCGCGCTAAAATGCAGCGCGCGTGCCGCTCTAGCAGCGCGCAAAAATGCAACGCCCACGACTCGCCGGCTTATGCCATATGTTGCATTTTGAACACAAAATGGATTTCAAACATTCAAAATGCAATGAACATGGCATATAAATTTCAGACAAACAAGTTGACGAATAAAAGTTCAAGCCCACAAGTTCAAAATCATGCCCACAAGTTCATCCAACCAAGTTCAAAATGCAAATCAAGTTCATGACACAAAAGAAAGACACATCAAGCCTCGTCCTCGTCTTCGTCCTCATCTTCCGAAGACGATTCTTGCTCCTCCGAAGATGATTCTTCCTCCTCCTCATCATCATTGTCGCGCACCGCATCACATGAAGCTCGGACGGTGTTGGCAAGATCTTCAACGCCATCTTCATGGGCAGATGTGTGAGGCACACCGAAAGACATTTCGCCCATGGGGTGAGCGGGGTGCTGGCGCATGCGTCCATCAGGTCCAGTTCTGTAAGTGCATCTAGTGCACCTTAGTGATTTTGGTGTATTGAAGACTTATAGGTTAAGGGACTAATGAGTTTATGAGTGTACACAGTGTTGTGGAACGCAGCAGAATTCTAAAATTTTCCTACGTGTCACCAAGATCAATCTATGGAGTCTTCTAGCAACGAGAGGGAGAGGAGTGCATCTACGTACCCTTGTAGATCGCGAGCGGAAGCGTTCAAGAGAACGGGGTTGATGTAGTCGTACTCGTCGTGATCCAAATCACCGATGATCCTAGCGCCGAACGGACGGCACCTCCGCGTTCGACACACGTACGGAGCGAGGACGTCTCCCGCGCCTTGATCCAGCAAGGAGGAGGGAGAGGTTGAGGAAGAAAGCTCCAACAGCAGCACGACGGCGTGGTGGTGGTAGAGCAGCAGTACTCCGGCAGGGCTTCGCCAAGCTCTTAACGGAGGAGGAGAGGTGTTGGGGAGGGGAGGGGCTGCGCCTTGGGAAGGGGTGCGGCTCCCATGTGCCTCCCCACTATATATAGGGGTGGAGGGGGCTGGTTTCTTGCCCTCCAAGTCCATTGGGGCGTTGGCAAAGGTGGGGGAAAGAAATCCCATCATTTCCCTTCCCCACTGATTGTTATCCCCTTTTTTAGGGATCTTGATCTTACCCTTTGGGATATGATCTTATTCCTTCTAAGGGGGGATCTTGGTGCGCCTTGACCAGGGGTGTGGGGCCTTGCCCCCACTACCCACGTTCATGTGGGTCCCCACATGCAGGTGGGCCCCACTCCGGAACCTTCTAGAATCTTCCCGGTACAATACCGAAAAATCCCGAACATTTTCCGGTGGCCAAAATAGGACTTCCCATATATAAGTCTTTATCTCCGGACCATTCCAGAACTCCTCGTGACGTCTGGGATCTCATCCGGGACTCCGAACAACATTCGGTAATCACATACAAGTCTTTCTAATAACCCTAGCGTCATCGAACCTTAAGTGTGTAGACCTACGGGTTCGGGAACCATGTAGACATGACCAAGACAACTCTCCGTCCAATAACCAACAACGTGGTCTAGATACCCATGTTGGCTCCCACATGTTCCACGATGATCTCATCGGATGAACCACGATGTCAAGGATTCAATCAATCTCCTATACAATTCCCTTTGTCTATCGGTATATTACTTGCCCGAGATTCGATCGTCGGTATCCCGATACCTTATTCAATCTCGTTACCGACAAGTCTCTTTAACCGTTCCGTAACACATCATCCCGTGATCAACTCCTTGATCACATTGTGCACATTATGATGATGTCCTACCGAGTGGGCCCAGAGATACCTCTCCGTCACACGGAGTGACAAATCCCAGTCTCGATTTGTGCCAACCCAACAGACACTTTCGAAGATACCCGTAGTGCACCTTTATAGCCACCCAGTTACATTGTGACGTTTGGCACACCCAAAGCACTACTACGGTATCCGGGAGTTGCACAATCTCATGGTCTAAGCAAATGATACTTGACATTAGAAAAGCTTTAGCATACGAACTACACGATCTTGTGCTAGGCTTAGGATTGGGTCTTGTCCATCACATCATTCTCCTAATGATGTGATCCCGTTATCAATGACATCCAATGTCCATGGTCAGGAAACCGTAACCATCTATTGATCAACGAGCTAGTCAACTAGAGGCTTACTAGGGACATGGTGTTGTCTATGTATCCACACATGTATCTGAGTTTCCTATCAGTACAATTCTAGCATGGATAATAAACGATTATCATGAACAAGAAAATATAATAATAACTAATTTATTATTGCCTCTAGGGCATATTTCCAACAGTCTCCCAGTTGCACTAGAGTCAGCAATCCAGTTCACATCGCTATGTGATTAACACTCAAGGTCACATCCCCATATGACTAACACCCAAAGAGTTTACTAGAGTCAATAATCTAGTTCACATTACCATGTGATTTACACTCAATGAGTTCTGGGTTTGATCATGTTATGCTTGTGAGAGATGTTATAGTCAATGGGTAAACCTGGGAATAGTTTGACATCCAAACTAAACCCAGCCCAAACTATATGACTACACCTCCAGCAACCAAACCAAACCAAACCAAAATAATTAAGCTAGCATCCAAACCAAACCAAACTACATGCGCTTTCCACCCAAACCAATCCAAACCATATGCCATTTATGGATTCAACCCATAGTTTCAATCCATGGACAATGAATAAGAGTAGCAAACCAGTTTTACTAGGAAAAGGATAGCTTGCTGATTAGCTAAGTAGCCGTTGGATGTTACATCATGGGGTCTAGAATTATTACACAGAATGGATGTGACAATGGAATTTTACATAGTTGCTGAATGTTAACTCAGTTACAGAATGAATTTTACATAGTTGCTGGACTTGATCTCCCTTTTCTGAATGGTTTCTTCTACCCCGGCTTTCTTCTTGATACCTGAGTATATTAACAAGTACATCAGAATGATATTCAAGTTGTCACTGTGATCAATTATGTGCATAGCAATCACCGCACTTTAACACGACCATATCTCACTAGCAGAACATAGATTTCTTCAATTCAAAAAATCTGCAGGCTTAGAAGAATATCACTTCTATGGTTGCTATGCTCTGTTTTTATCTTAACATGGAAAGCAATAATTCCCTATGGATGCTTCTAAAAAAACAAAAAACAAAAACTAGACATCCATCACATCCCTGCCATTATACACTGTTAGTATGTGGTCAAATGAAGAGAATTTTCGTGACGGGAAAGCAGAGTATTTTGACCAAAGAATAGTGGTACATTATGTCACTTGAGACTAGTTTGCTGAGGTGAAGTGTGAACCATCACTCAAAGTCCAAGGAGAATTGACCAAATATCACTCTGTTTTTGCACAAATATCACTCTGCTTTCTCACGGCCAAGGTAGCATTTAGCACAAATAGACACATCAATTTCTCTGTGCATAATCAGTCAAATCTGGCAACAAGAAAGGTATTGTATTTATATACGGAAGTGCAAATGAATATAACTTGGGGCATCCAGTACAGTTACCTATACTACTAGTAGTACTATATGTTTCATAATCTACAATATGTATCGCTGACTGAAACTCTGACTACACGCCGCATCCTCTCGGCAACATGATGAAGATTTAGACCGGAACATTAGAATTACAAACATAATAAAAGGTTCAGAACAATGTGACCTGTCAATTAAGAATAGTATGTAACAACTTAAACAGTTGTATGCCCCCAATAATAACAGTTGCACAGATGCAAAAATAGTTCAATAATAATCAAATATGCTTGCACTCATAAACAGAGCAACTTATATTGTTCTGAAACTCAACTTGTTAACTGAGTTCTTCAGCAACGATATTTGCATTTGGTAATATATGTTAGTCTGAAACTACAAGATCATATGTAGATACATCCACAGATTCTTTTTCTGTTAGCATGATTACACATGTCGTCAACAAAGAGTGGTGAGAGATACAGCTACTGTAGCTACGTGCATAGGTACTCCGCAGAATAGCGATCTCTATCCACAACAGAGATAGAGATCGAGTGGCCACGACAGAGATCGACAGAGACAAAGATCACGGCATCCCTGATGTGGACATATTATGTAGTTATCCTTGGCCACTGCTGTGTCATTTAGAAAGACCATGCTAACAGAAAATTAAATCATGTCCGATATAATTTTCCTCTTAAAACAGCAAATGTGTTCTTCACTGAACCTGAATGCTCCATGTAAAAAATTTGACTGAACCTGAACCTAAAATGTGCATAGGTACTTCACAGGAGCATCATAATCGGACCTAAAATGCAAAGAAAAAGAAATTTCTTTCTTAATCACTCTGAAAACTAGGCTCAGTTCTTCACTGAACCTGAACGCTCTCTGTCACTGTGTTTCTTTCAGGACAAAGAATCACTTACCCTCAGCTGAGGACTATGATGTATGCTCTCCCTCTTGTTCCTTTGCTGCACCACTCACATCCTACAGCGGCTCCATACTTTCAGGACGACCGGTCACCGGCGGCGGACTCTTGATCGGCGGCGTCCCACCCTCACCTGCAGAGACGGGTGGGGTTCAGAGATAGAGAGAGAGGAGAGAGAGGGAGAGAGGGGGGAGAGAAGGCTGGTGATGCACTGACCTGCCGAGCTCCAACCAGTGGCAATGGCAGCGGCGATCCCTAACCGTAGAGTCGTAGCGGTGACCGGCGGCCAAGCTCCAGCCAGGGAGGGGAAGACGGCGATCCACTGCACCTGGACGGATGGTGTCAGATGGATGGGAAGGCCGCGACCAAGCTCCAGTCGGGCGGCGGGCGGCGGCGGAAGATCCTGGTTTGGCGGCGGTGGGCGGTGGACGGCGGGCGGTGGAGGCGCTCCTCGCTAGGTCAGGATGCGTGTGTTGATTTGGTCGTCGATCCGGTTTCAGACTACGGGTCGAAATGGTCTGAGACCAGTTGGTTCCTGTCCAGACCGGGCCAACCCAGTCCAACAATTGTTAAAGCCTAGACCAAATTAAATTGATTCAAGGACTTAGCCCATTTCGCCCAATCCAAAAGCGGACCGATAAGAAAACTGACTGAAACTCTGGTTTCAGTCCAAACCGTTCCCAGCGTTATCAACGGGTCTGAACCTTTCAGATCCGTATTTGCTTTGCAAATTTCTATGTCATCTAGCAGATGCAGCTACCACGCTCTATTTGAAGCTACTCCAAATAACTGTTCTACTATACGCATCCGGTTTACTACTCAGAATCATCCAGATTAGTGTCAAAGATTGCATCGACGTAACCCTTTACGATGAACTCTTTTACCACCTCCATAATCGAGAAAATTCCTTAGTCCATTAGTTACTAAGGATAAGTTCGACCGCTGTCATGTGATCCATTCCTGGATCACTCTTGTACCCCTTGACTAACTCATGGCAAGGCACACTTCAGGTGCGGTACACAGCATAGCATACTGTGGAGCCTACGTCTAAAGCATAGCGGACGACCTTCGTCCTTTCTCTCTCTTCTGCCGTGGTCAGGTCTTGAGTCTTACTCAACACTGATACCTTATAACACAGCCAAGAACTCCTTCTTTGTCGATCTATTTTTGAACTCCTTCAAAATCTTGTCATGGTATGTGTTCGTTTGAAAGTGCTATTAAGCGGTTTTTGATCTATTTTTATAGATCTTGATGCTCAATGTTCAAGTAGCTTAATCCAGGTTTTCCATTGAAAATCACTTTTCAAACAACCCTATATGCTTTCCAGAAATTCTACATCATTTCCGATCAACAATATGTCAACAACATATACTCATCAGAAATTCTATAGTGCTCCCACTCACTTCTTTGAAAATACAAGTTTCTCATAAACTTTGTATAAACCCAAAATCTTTGATCATCATCAAAGCGTATATTCCAACTCCGAGATGCTTATTTCAGTCCTTAGAAGGATTCCTGGAGCTTTGCATACTTGTTAGCATCTTTCAGGATTGTTAAAACCTTCTGGTTGTATCACATACAACCTTTCCTCAAGAAAATCGTGAGGAAACAATGTTTTGACATCCTATCTGCAAGATTTCATAAATAATGCAGTGACTGCTAACATAATTACAACAGACTCTTAGCATCGCTACGAGTGAGAAAGTCTCATCGTAGTCAACTCCTTGAACTTGTCGGAAAACATCTTAACGACAAGTCGAGCTTTCTTAATGGTGACATTTACCATCATTGTCCGTCTTCCTTTTAAAAATCCATCTGCACCCAATAGCCTCACGACCATCAAGTAGTTCTTTCAAAGTCTATACTTTGTTTTATACATGGATCCTCTCTCGGATTTTATGGCCTCGAGCCAATTTTCGGAATCCGGGCCCACCATCTCTTTTCCATAGCTCGTAGGTTCATTGTTGTCTAGCAACATGACCTCCAAGATAGGATTACGTACCACTCTGAAGTAGTACGCATCCTTGTCGTCCTACGAGGTTTGGTAGTGACTTGATCCGAAGTCTCATGATCACTATCATAAGCTTCCACTTCAATTGGTGTAGGTGCCACAGGAACAACTCTTTGTGCCCTGCTATACACTAGTTGAAGTGACGGTTCAATAACCTCATCAAGTCTCCACCATCCTCCCACTCAATTCTTTCGAGAGAAACTTTTTCTCGAGAAAGGACCCGATTCTAGAAACAATCCCTATTGCTTTCGGATCTGAGACGGGAGGTATACCCAACTGTTTTGGGTATTCTATGAAGATACATTCATCCGCTTTGGGTTCGAGCTTATCAGCCTGAAACCTTTTCACATAAGCGTCGTAGCCCCAAACTTTTAAGAAACGACAGCTTAGGTTTCTCTAAACCATATGGTGTCGTCTCAACGGAATTGTGTGGTGCCCTATTTAAAGTGAATGCGACTGTCTCTAATGCCTAACCCATAAACGATAGTGGTAATTCGATAAGAAACATCATGGTATGTACCATATCCAATTAGGGTGCAGTTATGATGTTCGGACACACCATCACACTATGGTGTTCCAGGCGGTATTAGTTGTGAAACAATTTCCACAATGTCTTAATTGTGTGCCAACCTCGTAACTCAGATATTCATCTCTATGATCATATCATAGACATTTTATCATCTTGTCACGACGATCTTCAACTTCACTCTGAAATTACTTGAACCTTTCAATAATTCAGACTTGTGTTTCATCAAGTAAATATACTCATCATCTACTCAAATCATCTGTGAAGTAAGAACATAACGATATCCACTGCGTGCCTCAGCACTCATTGGACTGCACACATCAAAATGTATTACTTCCAACAAGTTGCTTTGTTGTTCCATCTTACTGAAAATGAGGCCTTTCAGTCATCTTGCCCATGTGGTGTGATTTGCATGTCTCAAGTGATTCAAAATCAGGTGAGTCCAAACGATCCATCTGTATGGAGTTTCTTCATGCATATCCACCAACAGACATGGTTCGCATGTCTCAATCTTTTCAAAAATGAGTGAGTCCAAAGATCCATCAACATGGAGCTTCTTCATGCGTTTTATACCAACATGACTCAAATTGCAGTGCCATAAGTGTGTGGTACTATCATTACTATCTTATATCTTTTGGCATGAACATGTGTATCACTACGATCGAGATTCAATAAACCATTTATTTTAGGTGCAAGACCGTTGAAGGTATTATTCAAATAGATAGAGTAACCATTATTCTCCTTAAATGAATAACCGTATTTGCGATAAACATAATCCAATCATGTCTATGCTCAACGCAAACACCAAATAACAATTATTCAGGTTTAACACTAATCTCGATGGTAGAGGGAGCAGGCGATGTTTGACCACATCAACCTTGGAAACACTTCCAACATATATCGTCATCTCACCTTTAGCTAGTCTCCGTTTTTTCCATAGCATTTTATTTCGAGTTACTAACACTTAGCAACCGAACCGGTATCTTAATACCCTGGTGCTACTAGGAGTACTAGTAAAGTACACATTTAATATAATGTATATCCTATATACTTCTGTCAACCTTGCCAGCCTTCTGATCTACCAAGTATCTAGGGTAGTTCTGCTTCAGTGACTGTTCCCCTCATTACAGAAGCACTTAGTCTCGGGTTTTGGGTTCAACCTTGGGTTTCTTCACTATAGCAGCAACTGACTTGCCGTTTCATGAAGTATCCCTTCTTGCCCTTGCCCTTCTTGAAACTAGTGGTTTTACTAACCATCAACAATTGATGCTCCCACTTGATTTCTACTTTCGCGGTGTCAAACATCGCGAATTGCTCAAGGATCATCATGTCTATCCCTGATATGTTATAGTTCATCACGAAGCTCTAATAGCTTGGTGGCAGTGACTATGTATAACCATCACTTTCTCATTTGGAAGATTAACTCTCACTTGATTCAAGTGATTGTAGTACTCAGACGATCTGAGCACCTGCTCAATGATTGAGCTTTTCTCCCTTAGTTTGCAGGCTAAGAAACTTGTCGGAGGTCTTACACCTCTTGACGTGGGCACGAGCCTGAAATCCCAATTCCAGCCCTTGGAACATCTCATATGTTCTGCGATGTTTCAGAAAATGTCTTTGGTGCCTCAATTCTAAACCATTTAGCATTACACACTGAACTATCATGTAGTCATCAAAACGTGTATGTCAGATGTTCGCAACATCCACAACCGATGCTCGAGGTTCAGCACACCGAGCGGTGCATTAAGGACATAAGACTTTTGTGTAGCTATGAGGACAATCCTCAGAATACGGACCCAGTCCGCATAATTGCTACTGTCAACTTTCAACTAAATTTTTTTAGGAACGTATCTTAACATTAGAACTAAAGCGTAAGCTACAACATAATTTGCAAAGATCTTTTGACTATGTTCATGATAATTAAGTTCATCTGATGAACTCCCACTCAGATAGACATCCCTCTAGTCATCTAAGTGATACATGATCCGAGTCAACTAGGCCGTGTCCGATCATCACGTGAGATGGACTAGTCATCATCGGTGAACATCTTCATGTTGATCGTATCTTCTATACGACTCATGTTCAACCTTTCGGTCTTCCGTGTTCCGAGGCCATGTCTGTACATGCTAGGCTCGTCAAGTCAACCTAAGTGTATTGCTTGTGTAAATCTGGCTTACACCCGTTGTATTCAAACGTTAGAATCTATCACACCCGATCATCACGTGGTGCTTCGAAACAACGAACCTTCGCAACGGTGCACAGTTAGGGGGAACACTTTCTTGAAATTATTGCGAGGGACCATCTTATTTAAGCTACCGTCGTTCTAAGAAAATAAGATGTAAAACATGATAAACATCACATGCAATCAAATAGTGACATGATATGGCCAATATCATTTTGCTCCTTTTGATCTCCATCTTCAGGGCACCATGATCATCATCGTCACCGGCATGACACCATGATCTCCATCATCATGATCTCCATCATCGTGTCTTCATGAAGTTGTCTCGTCATCTATTACTTCTACTACAATGGCTAACGGTTTAGCAATAAAGTAAAGTAATTACATGACGTTTAAGTTGACACGCAGGTCATAAATAAATTAAGACAACTCCTATGGCTCCTGCCGGTTGTCATACTCATCGACATGCAAGTCGTGATTCCTATTACAAGAACATGATCAATCTCATACATCAAATATATCATTCATCACATCCTTTTGGCCATATCACATCACACGTCATATGCTGCAAAAACAAGTTAGACGTCCTCTAATTGTTGTTGCAAATTTTTACGTGGCTGTTATAGGTTTCTTAGCAAGAATGTTTCTTACCTACGCCAAAACCACAACGTGATATGCCAATTTCTATTTACCCTTCATAAGGACCCTTTTCATCGAATCCGATCCAACTAAAGTGGGAGAGATAGACACCCGCTAGCCATCTTATGCAACTAGTGCATGTCAGTCGGTGGAACCTGTCTCACGTAAGTGTACGTGTAAGGTCGGTCCGAGCCGCTTCATCCCACGATGCTGCCGAATCAAGATAAGACTAGTAACGGAAAGTAAATTGACAAAATGGACGCCCACAACTACTTTGTGTTCTACTCATGCATAGAAACTACGCATAGACCTGGCTCATGATGCCACTGTTGGGGAACGTAGCAGAATTTTAAAATTTTCCTACGTGTCACCAAGATCAATCTATGGAGTCTTCTAGGAACGAGAGGGAGAGGAGTGCATCTACATACCCTTGTAGATCGCGAGCGGAAGCGTTCAAGAGAACGGGGTTGATGGAGTTGTACTCGTCGTGATCCAAATCACCGATGATCCTAGCGCCGAACGGACGGCACCTCCGCGTTCAACACATGTACGGAGCGAGGACGTCTCCCGCGCCTTGATCCAGCAAGGAGGAGGGAGAGGTTGAGGAAGAAAGCTCCAACAGCAGCACGACGGCGTGGTGGTGGTGGAGCAGCAGTACTCCGGCGGGGCTTCGCCAAGCTCTTAACGGAGGAGGAGAGGTGTTGGGGAGGGGAGGGGCTGCGCCTTGGGAAGGGGTGCGGCTCCCATGTGCCTCCCCACTATATATAGGGGTGGAGGGGGCTGGTTTCTTGCCCTCCATGTCCATTGGGGCGTTGGCAAAGGTGGGGGAAAGAAATCCCATCATTTCCCTTCCCCACCGATTGTTATCCCCTTTTTTAGGGATCTTGATCTTACCCTTTGGGATATGATCTTATTCCTTCTAAGGGGGGATCTTGGTGCGCCTTGACCAGGGGTGTGGGGCCTTGCCCCCACTACTCACGTTCATGTGGGTCCCCACATGCAGGTGGGCCCCACTCCGGAACCTTCTAGAATCTTCTCTGTACAATACCAAAAAATCCCGAACATTTTCCGGTGGCCAAAATAGGACTTCCCATATATAAATCTTTACCTCCGGACCATTCCGGAACTCCTCGTGACGTCTGGGATCTCATCCGGGACTCTGAACAACATTCGGTAATCACATACAAGTCTTCCTAATAACCCTAGCGTCATCGAATCTTAAGTGTGTATGTTGGGTTTCGTAGTAATTTCAAAAAAATTCGTACGCACACGCAAGATCATGGTGATGCATAGCAACGAGAGGGGAGAGTGTTGTCTACGTACCCTCGTAGACCGACTGCGGAAGCGTTGACACAACGTAGAGGAAGTAGTCGTACGTCTTCCCGATCCGACCGATCCTAGTACCGTTACTCCGGCACCTCCGAGTTCTTAGCACACGTACAGCTCGATGACGCTCCCCGGGCTCCGATCCAGCAAAGCTTCGGGGATGAGTTCCGTCAGCACAACGGCGTGGTGACGATGATGATGTTCTGCCGACGCAGGGCTTCGCCTAAGCACTGCAACGATATGACCGAGGTGGAATATGCACCACACACGGCTAAGGAACGATCACGAGGATCAACTTGTGTGTCCTAGGGTGCCCCCTGCCTCCGTATATAAAGGATCCAAGGGGGGGGGTGCGGCCGGCCTAGAGGAGGTGCGCAAGAGGAGTCCTACTCCTACCGGGAGTAGGACTCCCCTCCCGTTCCTTGTCCAATTAGGAGAGGTGGAAGGAGAGAAGGAAAGGGGGGGCGCCGCCCCTCCCTCCTTGTCCAATTCGGACTAGGGGGAGAGGGGGCGCGCGGCCTGCCCTGGCAGCCCCTTCCTCTTCTCCACTTTAGGCCCATGAGGCCCATTAATCCCCCGGGGGGTTCCGGTAACCCCCCGGTGCTCCGGTTTTATCCGAAACTACCCCGGAACACTTCCCGTGTCCGAATATAGTCATCCAATATATCAATCTTTATGTCTCTACCATTTCGAGACTCCTCGTCATGTCCGTGATCACATCCGGGACTCCGAACTAACTTCGGTACATCAAAATGCATAAACTCATAATAACTGTCATCGTAACGTTAAGCATGCGGACCCTACGGTTCGAGAACTATGTAGACATGACTGAGACAAATCTCCGGTCAATAACCAATAGCGGGACCTGGATGCCCATATTGGCTCCTACATATTCTACGAAGATCTTTATCGGTCAGACCGCATAACAACATACGTTGTTCCCTTTGTCATCGGTATGTTACTTGCCCGAGATTCGATCGTCGGTATCCAATACCTAGTTCAATCTCGTTACCGGCAAGTCTCTTTACTCGTTCCGTAATACATCATCTCGCAACTAACTCATTAGTTGCAATGCTTGCAAGGCTTATGTGATGTGCATTACCGAGAGGGCCCAGAGATACCTCTCCGACAATCGGAGTGACAAATCCTATTCTCGAAATACGCCAACCCAACATCTACCTTTGGAGACACCTGTAGAGAACCTTTATAATCACCCATTTACGTTGTGACGTTTGGTAGCACACAAAGTGTTCCTTCGGCAAACGGGAGTTGCATAATCTCATAGTCATAGGAACATGTATAAGTCATGAAGAAAGCAATAGCAACATACTAAACGATCGGGTGCTAAGCTAATGGAATGGGTCATGTCAATCAGATCATTCATCTAATGATGTGATCCCGTTAATCAAATAACAACTCTTTGTTTATGGTTAGGAAACATAACCATCTTTGATTAACGAGCTAGTCAAGTAGAGGCATACTAGTGACACTCTGTTTTTCTATGTATTCACACATGTATTACGTTTCTGGTTAATACAATTCTAGCATGAATAATAAAAATTTATCATGATATAAGGAAATAAATAATAACTTTATTATTGCCTCTAGGGCATATTTCCTTCAGTGTAGACCCTACGGGTTCAGGAACCATGTAGACATGACCGAAACAACTCACCGGCCAATAACCAACAGCGGGGTCTGGATACCCATGTTGGCTCCCACATGTTCCACGATGATCTCATCGGATGAACCACGATGTCAAGGATTCAATCAATCCCGTATACAATTCCCTTTGTCTATCGGTATATTACTTGCCTGAGATTCGATCGTCGGTATCTCGATACCTTGTTCAATCTCGTTACCGGCAAGTCTCTTTACTCGTTCCGTAACACATCATCCCGTGATCAACTCCTTGATCACATTGTGCACATTATCATGATGTCCTACCGAGTGGGCCCAGAGATACCTCTCCGTCACACGGAGTGACAAATCCCAGTCTCGATTCGTGCCAACCCAACAGACACTTTCGGAGATACCCGTAGTGCACCTTTATAACCACCCAGTTACGTTGTGACGTTTGGCACACCCAAAGCACTCCTACGGTATGCGGGAGTTGCACAATCTCATGGTCTAAGGAAATGATACTTGACATTAGAAAAGCTTTAGCATACGTACTACACGATCTTGTGCTAGGCTTAGGATTGGGTCTTGTCCATCACATCATTCTCCTAATGATGTGATCACGTTATCAACGACATCCATGTCCATGGTTAGGAAACCGTAACCATCTATTGATCAACGAGCTAGTCAACTAGAGGCTTACTAGGGACATGGTGTTGTCTATGTATCCACACATGTATCTGAGTTTCCTATCAATACAATTCTAGCATGGATAATAAACGATTATCATGAACAAGGAAATATAATAATAACTAATTTATTATTGCCTCTAGGGCATATTTCCAACACACAGGTCTATAAGTCTATAAGGAGTTTGATATATACAGAGAAAGTCGACACCTAAAAATGAAGTTCTTCGATTGAAGACTTTGGTATTCTGTAGACTTTCTGAAGAATTTGAAAGTGAAGAAATTGGTGTGACCTTGAAGACTTGGTATTCATTCGAGGAACATGGAGCGTGAAGACTTTTGTTTTCGTAGTTTCATTTTCTATTTCTTGAGTCATAGGAAACACCGTATTGTTAAAGGGGGTCAAGGAAATACTAAGGAAAAATTTCCATGTGATGCTCAACTCAAAACCTTACACCTACCAATCCCTTCGAGTGAAGCCATTGGAAATCTCATACAGTTCAGTCAATTTCTTCAGTGACAGAGACGCCGTTCTTCTGGTCACTGAGGACTTTGTTCTGACTGAGGAGTTAGGAATTCGCCAGTGCGTATTGCCTACACAATGAGGAACATGATAGCCCTGAGGAATTTGTACCTCAAATTTCCGACCGTTGCTGTGCTACGCGCCAGCTGTCCCAAAATATCTTGTCCATCCAACGGTCATATCATTGAAGGGCATTTATGTCTTATCATGTCGGGCTGCTCCCTAGGCTATAAATAGCCGGCCCCTACAACCACTAGCTGGTTGGCTGCTCCGAGAGAAACTGACACTTGTCAATTGAGAGCATCCCATCCTCCGAGGACTTTGAGCGAAAATCATCAAGTGAGGAAAATCCAAAACCCAAACCCAAACACCCACAAACCCAAAGTGATTGAGCATCACTGAAGAGATTGATCCTGCGTGGATCCGACGCTTTTTACCTTTGAAGACTGTGCTTCTTCCAGACGGTTAGGCGCCATGGTCTAGAGCATCCAAGAGGAATTGTGGATCGCCGAGTGACCGAGTTTGTGAAGGTTCGGAAGTCACCTGAAGACTTACCACGAGTGATTGGGTGAGGACTGTGTGTCCTTAGCTCAAGGAGAATACTGTGAGGACTGTGTGTCCGGGACTGTGTGTCCTCAGGTTTAAATACCTAGCCGCTCTAACCAGATGTACAACTAAGACAACAGTTGGAACTGGTCTACCAAATCATTGTCTTCACTAAGCCAACTGGTTCTATTTCCTCAACACTTTCATTTCCTCATTACTGTGTTGTGTGTTTGTTCATATCTATGTTTGAAGACTTTGACTGAAGACTTTCTCAATTTCCTCATTACTGTGTTGTGTCTTCATTTTGTGCTATCCTGTGCTTACGCTTTCTGTACTCTGTGTTTGTTTTCATTTCATCATGATGATCATGCATGTATTCTGTTATGTTTACTTCTGAGTACTTATTCCGCTGCAAGTAGTTCTTCGCTAAGGAATTTCCTCACCAGCAAATTCCTCAGTGAAGAATTCATAAAAATCGCCTATTCACCCCCCCTCTAGTCGATATAACGCACTTTCAATTGGTATCAGAGCTAGGTTCTCCCTTGTTCTATGTGATTTTGGTTTAACCGCCTGGAGTTTTAGTTATGTCGACCGCAGGTATGATCAAGGTCTCTGCTGGGTGTCCTACCTTCGATGGGACGGACTACCCCTACTGGAAGAACAAGATGCGTATGCATCTTGAGGCAATTGATAACGATCTCTGGTACGTTGTGGAAAATGGTGTTCCCTCCATCTCACCCTCACTGAACGCTACCGATGTGAAGAGATTCAAGGAACTCGATTCCCAAGCGAAGAATATCATCTGTGGCCATCTGAGCAATGGACAGTATGAAAGAGCGAGTGCTTTGGAGACTGCCAAGCTTATCTGGGATAGGCTATCCAAAGTGAATGAAGGAGTCTCAACTCAGCGTGACTCTCGAGTTGATGTTCTTTGCAATCTCTTCAACCGCTTCAAAAGACTCGACAATGAAAACGTTCAGCAAACCTTCGATCGCCTCACTGACATCCCAAATGAGCTTCAAGCACTTGGTGCCACTGACATCACCGACCATGAGGTGTTGAAGAAATTGCTGAGATCACTTGATTCCTCATTTGATACTCTGGCACTGATGATACAAGAGCGTGCTGATTACAAGTCACTTGACCCCGCTGATATCCTCTGAAGGCTAAACACTCATGAGTTCCAGCTTGCTGAAAAAAGAGATCTCTATGGTTTGAGCTATGGCAGATCACGTGCACTGAAGGCCAAGGCAGTATTAGAATCCGAAGATGAAGACTCTGGTGGCAGCCTTGGTGACCCTGAAGAACTGAGTCATGATCTAGCACTGCTTGTGAAGAAATTCCAGAAGTTCTCAAGACGTGGTCGCTTTGGAAAACCCTCAGGGAGCAATGATTCCTCATCTAGTGACTACAAGAAGAGCCTTTGTCACAAGTGCAAGAAACCTGGACACTACATTTAAGATTGTCCTTAGTGGGAAAAGGAATCAAAGAAGAAGAAATACAAGGAGTACAGTTCTGATGATGCAAAGAAAAAGAAGAAATCCTCAAAATCTTCATCATCAAAATCCTCAAATTCTTCATCTCACAAGAAGAGCAGCTCCAAGAAGGCTCGGGCATTCATTGGTAAGGAAATAGACTTTGATGCTGAATCCGAGGAACAAGAGGAAGAGGAGGCTTCTGAGGACTCCGAGTCTGGTGTGGCGAGCCTAGCCCTCGCTACTGCATTCGTCAGCAAGTCTATCTTCAACCCTGAAGAAAATGACCTCACCACCAAGGCTGATGAAGGCAATGATGACTATGCTCCCACCTATTGATTCATGGCAAAGGGTGCCAAGGTACCTAAATATACCTACTCTGAGTCTAGTGAAGATGAATCCGATGAAAATCTTAAGCCCAGCTACACAAAACTTGCTAAGATTGTTGTGAAACAACAAAAGGTTTTTGAAAAGGTTCAAAACATGCTAGACAAAAGTGATGATATGTTGGGTGAAGAAATGGATCGCACTAAAGCCTTGACTGAAAATCTTCAGAGACTTCAGACCAGGTTGGACAACCTTCAAGGTCATCATAACACTCTCTTGCCTGATCATGAGAAGCTTTCTTATGAATTTCTTCAAAGAAAGCAAGATCTTGAGAATCTAAGAGTGAGTTATGAAGATCTTCAGAAGGAGCGTGATTCATTACTTGCTCAACAAATCAGCCCTGCTCAGGAAGAATTTGTTCCTCCATGTTTGAAATGCATTGAACGAGAATCTGCTAATTCTTCACCTGAATGTTCAAATGCTTCTAATGTTACAAATTCTTCACCTGCCTCTGCTATCACTAATTCCTCATCTGAGGACATTGCTAGTATCAATGACGATGCAGGGCTGGAGGAATTGTACATGACAGGCATGTACAAAAGCCTCAAAGGGCATCAGGCTCTTTGTGATGTGCTTAAAAAGCAGATCCTCAACATGAACCCTAGGAAAGAGGGTATTGCCTTTGAGAGGAAACTCAATGCTGATGGTACATATTGGAAGCCTGAGCAGTACCCCAAAACCTCATGGGTTGCTGCAAAGGGACCTCCAGTTGATCCATCTAATTTATCTGGTTATACATGTGAATCTTCTCATTCTTCTGATGAGTCATTTGACTCCAACTATAAACTGTTCAAAAATCAGAATGGTGAAGTATTTGCTAGATATGTTGGCACTAACTGCAGGAATGGTTCCCCTATGAAGAAAATCTGGGTTCCCAAAAAGTGCCTTGAAAGTCTTCAGGTGAATGTCCTCATGACACCACTTGTGAAGAATAGGAACCCCAGATCAAATTCTTCATATGGATCCAAGTCCTCATACGGACCAAATTCCTCACGTGGATCAAATTCCTCAAAAGGATCAAAGTCCTCATATGAACATCATCGTGCTAACAACTCTGTTTCGCAAGGAAGAGCCAAGGGCTATGAATATGAGCATTATTCTTCTAATCATTATGTTCATAAGTCCTCGAAGAATTTCTCTACTTATTCATATGCTTACTCTAACCCCTCTTATGTGAGATGAAATGGTTTGGCTGCTATGCCACCATTCTCATATGGAGCTCGCAGAGCGATGAACTCTTTGCCACCCCTTCAAATGTGGGTGGTGAAGAAGAAGAACTAATCTCTTCTGCAGGGTCAGGTCTCCAGACGTACTGTAACGTCTGAAGAATTTGTCGGGGACCTGACATATTGCCTGAAAGGGCGCAGGCTAATCATGAAGAAATGAATTTTCATTTCTCAAGTCCTCACACTGCGTTATCTATCTTACTGCTTGATGAAATTGATCTGATGAATTCTGATATCATATTCTTCACTGCTGAAGTATATGAGGTTCGTAAGTTGCACTAATTCATCTGCAAGATGATCAACCCAAAGCCACTGAGTGGGTCCTTGATAGTGGATGTACAAATCACATGACTGGTGACAAGAATCTATTGATGGATGCTCCCCTATCGTCATCGCATCTGAAGCATATCATCTTCGCTGACAAAAGCAAAAGTCAGGTATTGTGTCTAGGTAAGGTTGCTATCACAAAGGATCGACACATGGACAAAGTCATGCTTGTTGAGTCCTTAGGATACAACCTTATGTCTGTCTCAATGCTTTGTGATCTTGATATGGTTGTTGTCTTTGGCAAGTATCGTTGTGTTGTGATTATGGAAGCTGACAATTCCAAAGTCGTCGAAGGCTTTAGGAGAGGAGACATGTATATTGTTGATTTCTCTGTAGATTCACAACCAGTCGTGTGCCTACTTGCAAAAGCTTCAGAAGGATGGTTATGGCATCGAAGACTTGGTCATGCAGGCATGAGGAATTTGCACACACTTGCGAAGAAGAAGCATGTCATTGGCATTGAGAATGTCAAATTCCTCAAGGATCACTTATGCGGTGCCTGTGAAGCTGGAAAGATGACCAAGGCCAAGCATCCAGCGAAGACTATCATGACCACTACTCGTCCATTTGAATTGCTTCACATGGATCTCTTCGGTCCTAATCATTATTCCTCTGTTTCGAATGAAGCATCTCAATATGGCTTTGTTATTGTTGATGATTACTCTCGTTACACATGGGTACACCTTGTTACTTACAAACATGAAGTGCAGGAAGTCTTCAAACGATTTTTCTCGAGGGCTTCAACAAACTTTGGTGTGAAGATCAAGCACATCAGAAGTGACAATGGCACTGAGTTCAAGAATTCGGGTCTCGATGATTATCTTGATGAACTTGGTATTACTCATGAGTTATCTGCTCCTTATACTCCTCAACAGAATGGCGTCGTGGAGCGCAAGAACAAGACTCTTTCTGAGATGGCTCGCACTATGCTTGACGAGTACAAAACCCCTCGTCGTTTCTGGGTTGATGCAATTGATACTGCGTGCCATATCATCAACAGAGTATATCTTCACAAATTCTTCAAGAAGACTGCCTATGAACTCCTCACTGACAAGAAACCCAATGTGAGTTATTTCAAAGTCTTCGGTGCTAAATGCTGGATTAGAGATCCTCATCACAACTCTAAATTTGCACCAAAAGAACATGAAGGTTTTATGCTTGGTTACGGAAAGGACTCGCACACCTACAGAGTCTTCAACAATGTTCTTCACAAGATTGTTGAAACTGTAGATGTGCGGTTCGATGAAACTAATGGCTCGCAAAGAGAGCACCTACCTTCTGTGTTAGATGAACCAGCACCTGAGGATTCTATCAAGCACAAGGCTACTGAAGATGTCATTCCTACTGAAGAATCTGCTGAAGAATTCATTCCAGAACGTGAAGAACGTCGAGCTGATGCACCTGAAGAAAATGCTGAAGAAATTGATGCTGATGAAATTGCAGATCAAATTCCTCAACGACAACCAGCTCATCCTCGCGTTGCAAAAGAAGTGCAAGTGGAGAAGATCATCGATGACATTAGAGCACCAGGTCCTCTCACACGCTCAATAGCTTCTCATCTATCTAACTTTTGTGGGCACTTTGCTTTTGTCTCTATCACAGAGCCCACTAAGGTAGATGAAGCATTTCTGGAGCCTGAGTGGATTCAGGCCATGCAAGAAGAATTACATCAGTTCAAGCTCAACAACATCTGGGAACTGGTCAATTGTCCAGATCCTCGCAAGCATAATATCATAGGCACAAAGTGGATCTACCGCAACAAGCAAGATGAAAACGGCCTTGTGGTGAGGAATAAGGCACGCCTAGTAGCTCAAGGCTACACACAGGTTCAAGGAGTTGATTTCGATGAAACTTTTGCACCTGTTGCTAGACTTGAGGCTATTCGCATATTACATGCTTATGCTAACCATCATGATATCATCTTATATCAAATGGATGTGAAAAGTGCATTCCTCAATGGTAAACTTGAGGAAGAAGTATATGTTGCTCAACCCCCAGGTTTTGAAGATCCAAAACATCCTGACAAAGTCTTCAGACTCAATAAGGCCCTCTATGGCCTCAAGCAGGCCCCACGGGCATGGTATGATACTTTGAAGGAATTCTTCATGAAGAAAGGCTTCACACCCAGTTCACTCGATCCCACTCTCTTTACTAAATCTTATGATGGTGAACTGTTTGTGTGCCAAATATATGTTGATGATATCATCTTTGGCTGTACTGACCAACGTTATAGTGATGAATTTGCCTATATGATGAGTGAAGAATATCAAATGTCTATGATGGGAGAGTTGAAATTCTTCTTAGGTCTTCAAATTCGTCAGCAGCGTAATGGCATATTCATATCTCAGAAGAAATACCTCAAGGATGTCCTGAAGAAATTCGGCATGCAAGATTGCAAAGGCATCAAAATTCCTATGCCCACAAATGGTCAACTATGCACTGATGAAAATGGTATTGACTTCGATCATAAGGTATACCGCTCCATGATTGGCTCATTATTGTACTTATGTGCATCTAGGCCAGATATAATGCTTAGTGTTTGCATGTGTGCCCGATTTCAAGCTGCACCGAAGGAATCACACCATAAGGCTGTGAAGCATATTCTTCGATATCTAGCTCACACACCAACACTAGGATTATGGTATCCCAAGGGCTCGGATTTTGATCTCATTGGATATTCTGACTCTGACTATGCTGGTGATCGTGTGGACCGCAAGTCAACATCTGGTACATGTCATTTCCTCAGACGATCCTTGGTCTGTTCGTCCTCGAAGAAACAGAACTGCGTATCACTGTCTACTGTTGAAGCTGAGTACATTGCTGCTGGTTCTTGCTGTGCTCAACTGCTATGGATGAAGCAAACACTCAAGGACTATGGCGTCAACGTGAAGAATGTGCCTCTCCTCTGTGACAATGAGAGTGCCATCAAGATTTCTCACAACCCAGTTCAGCACTCGAAGACAAAGCACATTCAGATTCATCATCATTTTTTTCGCGATCATGTGTTGAAGGGCGACATTTCTATTGAGCATGTGAAGACTGAAGAACAGCTAGCCGATATCTTCACTAAGCCCTTGGATGAGAAGAGATTTAGCAAGTTACGGTGTGAGCTAAATATCTTAGAGTCTTCGAATGTAAGGGCACTCATCCTAACACTTATGCAAAATTGATGACTTAGATGTGCAACACATGAAGAAACGTTTTTCTTCAATCAATGAAGAATAACACTCTAAGTGTGAAGAAATTAATGAAGAATTTGATTCTCACAACCGTACGACAATTGTACGCGCTGTCTGAAATCAGCATTCTTATACGGTGGGTCACGTCACCACAAAAGTTGAAAATCTTCAATTTGAGTTTTTTTCTGTTGAAATTCCACAGTTGTTCAAATTCTTCAACTTTTCAAAATCTTCACTGTTTCAGTCGTTTTTCTTCATTGTCTATATATATATATATATGAGTTTATGTCCTCTACAACATTCACTTATGACTATTTCTTCAAGTTGGTGTTTTCTGCTAAATGAATGTGATCGGACCCTTCCCCCTCTGTGCTATACTCAATCCAATCAATTCACAAATTCTTCATGTGCGTTCTATTTGAAACTCGTTCAAAATCTTCACTGTGTCCTTGTCAGCTGAAGAAATTGCGAACGGAACGTTAAAACTAATCTTATCCATATTTTCGGTTTTGCCGCTCAAACCGTTCCGCATCCCACGATGAATTTTTTATTCACCCACGATCTTACACGATCTCCACCTCTCTGTACGTGGGTGACACATGTCGTGCGAAGGAGAAGGGTCAGGGGCATGTTCGTCCCAAATCTTCGGGCGAACAGTTTTCACTGCCTCTATAAATACCCCCTCACCGTTGGGGAATGTAGCATAAATTCAAAATTTTCCTACGTGTCACCAAGATCTATCTATGGAGTCATCTAGCAACGAGGGAGGAGTGTATCTACATACCCTTGTAGATCGCGCGCGGAAGCGTTCAAGAGAACGGGGTTGATGGAGTCGTACTCGTCGTGATCCAAATCACCGATGATCCTAGCACCAAACGGACGGCACCTCCGCGTTCAACACACGTAGAGAGCAGAGACGTCTCCTCCTTCTTGATCCAGCAAGGGGGGAGGAGAGGTTGATGGAGATCCAGCAGCACGACAGCATGGTGGAAGTAGCGGGATTCCAACAGGGCTTCGCTAAGCGCTGCAGGGGGAGAGAGATGTGTCACGGGAGGGAGAGGGAGGCGCCAGGCCTTAGGTATGGTTGCCCTCCCTTCCCCCCACTATATATAGGGCCAAGGGAGAGGGGGATGGTGCAGCCTTGCCCCTTCCTCCAAGGAAGGGTGCGGCCAAGGGGGGGAGGAGTCCATCCTCCCCAAGGCACCTCGGAGGTGCCTTCCCCCTTTAGGACTCTCCCCTTTCCTCTTCTCTTGGCACATGGGCCTCTTGGGGCTGGTGCCCTTGGCCCATATAGGCCAAGGCGCACCCCCTACAGACCATGTGGCCCCCCGGGGCAGGTGGCCCCACCCGGTGGACCCCCGGGACCCTTCCGGTGGTCCCGGTACAATACCGGTGACCCCGAAACTTGTCCCGATGGCCGAAATAGCACTTCCTATATATAATTCTTTACCTCCGGACCATTCCGGAACTCCTCGTGACGTCCGGGATCTCGTCCGGAACTCCGAACAACTTTCGGGTTACTGCATACTAATATCTCTATAACCCTACCGTCACCGAACCTTAAGTGTGTAGACCCTACGGGTTCGGGAGACATGCAGACATGACCGAGATGACTCTCCGTTCAATAACCAACAGCGGGATCTGGATGCCCATGTTGGTTCCCACATGTTCCACGATGATCTCATCGGATGAACCATGATGTCAAGGACTTAATCAATCCCGTATGCAATTCCCTTTGTTTAGCGGTACGATACTTGCCCGAGATTCGATCGTCGGTATCCCGATACCTTGTTCAATCTCGTTACCGGCAAGTCTCTTTTACTCGTTCCGTAACACATCATCCCGTGATCAACTCCTTGATCACATTGTGCACATTATGATGATGTCCTACCGAGTGGGCCCAGAGATACCTCACCGTCACACGGAGTGACAAATCCCAGTCTTGATTCGTGCCAACCCAACAGACACTTTCGGAGATACCCGTAGTGTACCTTTATAGCCACCCAGTTACGTTGTGACGTTTGGCACACCCAAAGCACTCCTACGGTATCCGGGAGTTGCACAATCTCATGGTCTAAGGAAATGATACTTGACATTAGAAAAGCTTTAGCATACGAACTACATGATCTAGTGCTATGCTTAGGATTGGGTCTTGTCCATCACATCATTCTCCTAATGATGTGATCCCGTTATCAACGACATCCAATGTCCATGGTCAGGAAACCATAACCATCTATTGATCAACGAGCTAGTCAACTAGAGGCTTACTAGGGACATGGTGTTGTCTATGTATCCACACATGTATCTGAGTTTCCTATCAATACAATTCTAGCATGGATAATAAACGATTATCATGAACAAGGAAATATAATAATAACTTATTTATTATTGCCTCTAGGGCATATTTCCAACAGTCTCCCACTTGCACTAGAGTCAATAATCTAGTTCACATCGCCATGTGATTAACACTCACAGGTCACATCGCCATGTGACCAACATCCAAAGAGTTTACTAGAGTCAATAATCTAGTTCACATCACTATGTGATTAACACTCAATGAGTTCTGTGTTTGATCATGTTGCTTGTGAGAGAGGTTTTAGTCAACGGGTCTGAACCTTTCAGATCCATGTGTGCTTTACAAATCTCTATGTTATCTCCTAGATGTTGCTACCACGTTCTATTTGGAGCTATTCTAAATTGTTGCTCCATTATACGTATCCGGCATCTCTACTCAGAGCTATCCGGATAGGTGTTAAGCTTGCATCGACGTAACTCTTTACGTCGAACTCTTTATCACCTCCATAATCGAGAAAATTCTTTAGTCCACTAGTTACTAAGGATAACTTTGACCGTTGTCCTGTGATCCATTCTTGGATCACCCTTGTACCCCTTGACTGACTCATGGCAAGGCACACTTCAGGTGCGGTACACAGCATAGCATACTGTGGAGCCTATGTCTAAGCATAGGGGACGACCTTCGTCCTTTCTCTCTGTTCTGCCATGGTCGAGCTTTAAGTCTTAACTTCATACCTTACAACTCAGGCAAGAACTCCTTCTTTGACTGATCCATCTTGAACACCTTCAAGATCATGTCAAGGTATGTGCTCATTTGAAAGTACCATTAAGCGTTTTGATCTATCCTTATAGATCTTGATGCTCAATGTTCTAGTAGCTTAATCCAGGCTTTCCATTGAAAAACACTTTCCAAATAACCCTATATGCTTTCCAGAAATTCTACATCATTTCTGATCTACAATGTGTCAACAACATATACTCATCAGAAATTCTATAGTGCTCCCACTCACTTCTTTGGAAATACAAGTTTCTCATAAACTTTGTATAAACCCAAAATCTTTGATCATCGTCAAAGCATACATTCCAACTCCGAGATGCTTACACCAGTCCCTAGAAGGATTGCTGGAGCTTTGCATACTCATTAGCATCTTTCAGGATTGACAAAACCTTCCGGTTTGTATCACATACAACCTTTCCTAAAAAAAACGTCAAGGAAACAATGTTTTGACATCCTATCTGCAAGATTTCATAAATAATGCAGTAATCACTAATATAATTCCAACAGACTCTTAGCATCGCTACGAGTGAGAAAGTCTCATCGTAGTCAACTCCTTGAACTTGTCGGAAAACATCTTAACGACAAGTCGAGCTTTCTTAATGGTGATACTTACCATCATTGTCCGTCTTCCTTTTAAAATCCATCTGTACTCAACAGCCTCACAACCATCGAGTTGTTCTGTCAAAGTCTACACTTTGTTTCCATACATGGATCCTCTCTCAGATTTTATGGCCTCGAGCCATTTATCGGAATCCGGGCCCACCATCGCTTCTCCATGGCTCGTAGGTTCATTGTTGTCTAGCAACATGACTTCCAAGACAGGATCACGTACCACTCTGAAGTAGTACGCATCCTTGTCATCCTACGAAGTACGGTAGTGACTTGATCCGAAGTTTCATGATCACTATCATAAGCTTCTACTTCAATTGGTGTAGGTGCCACAGGAACAACTTCCTGTGCCCTGCTACACACCAGTTGTAGTGACGGTTCAATAACCTCATCAAGTCTCCACCATCCTCCCACTCAATTCTTTCGAGAGAAACTTTTCCTCGAGAAAGGACCCGATTCTAGAAACAATCCCTTATTGCTTTCGGATCTGAGACAGGAGGTATACCCAACTGTTTTGGGTGTCCTATGAAGATGCATTTATCCGCTTTGGGTTCGAGCTTATCAGCCTGAAACTTTTTCACATAAGCGTCGCAACCCCAAACTTCTAAGAAATGACAGCTTAGGTTTCTCTAAACCATAGTTCATATGGTGTCATCTCATCGGAATTACGTGGTGCCCTATTTAAAGTGAATGTGGTTGTCTTTAATGCCTAACCCATAAACTATCGTGGTAATTCGATAAGAGACATCATGGTATGCATCATATCCAATAGGGTGCAGTTATGATTTTCAGACACACCATCACACTACGGTGTTCCAGGTTGTATTAGTTGTGAAACAATTTCCACAATGTCTTAATTCTGTGCCAAACTCGTAATTCAGATATTCATCTCTATGATCATATCATAGATATTTTATCCTCTTGTCACGACGATCTTTCAACTTCACCCTGAAATTACTTGAACCTTTCAATAATTCAGACTCGTGATTCATCAAGTAAATATACTCAACATCTACTCAAATCATCTGTGAAGTAAGAACATAACGATATCCACTACATGCCTCAGCACTCATTGGATTGCACACATCAAAATGTATTACTTTCAACAAGTTGCTTTCTAATTCCATTTTACTGAAAAACGAGGCTTTCAGTCATCTTGCCCATGTGGTATGATTTGCATGTCTCAAGTGATTCAAAATCAAGTGAGTCCAAACGGTCTATTTGCATGGAGTTTCTTCATGCATATACACCAATAGACATGGTTTGCATGCCTCAAACTTTTCAAAAACGAGTGATCCCAAAGATCCATCAACATGGAGCTTCTTCATGCGTTTTATACAGATATGACTTACGTGGCAGTGCCACAAGTAGGTGGTACTATCATTACTATCTTTTGGCATGAACATGTGTATCACTATGATCGAGATTCAATAAACCATTCATTTTAGGTGCAAGACCATTGAAGGTATTATTCAAATAAACAGAGTAACCATTATTCTCTTTAAATGAATAACCGTATTGCGATAGACATAATCCAATCATGTCTATGCTCAACGCAAACACCAATCTCGATGGTAGAGGGAGCGTGCGATGCTTGATCATATCAACATTGGAAACACTTCCAACACATATCATCAGCTCACCTTTAGCTAGTCTCCGTTTATTCCGTAGCCTTTTGTTTCGAGTTACTAACACTTAGCAACCGAACCGGTATCTAATACCCTGGTGCTACTAGGAGTACTAGTAAAGTACACATTAACATAATGTATATCCAATATACTTCTATCGACCTTGCCAGCCTTCTTATCTACCAAGTATCTAGGGTAATTCTGCTCCAGTGGTTGTTCCCTTTATTACAGAAGCACTTAGTCTCGGGTTTGGGTTCAACCTTGGGTTTCTTCACTAGAGCAGCAGCTGAATTGCTGGTTCATGAAGTATCCCTTCTTGCCCTTGCCCTTCTTGAAACTAGTGGTTTCACTAACCATCAACAATTGATGCTCCTCCTTGATTTCTACTTTCGTGGTGTCAAACATCACGAATATCTCAAGGATCATCATATATGTCCCTGATATATTATAGTTCATCACGAAGCTCAAGTAGCTTGGTGGTAATGACTTCGGAGAAACATCACTTTCATATCTAGAAGATCAACTCCCACTCGATTCAAATGATTGTTGTACTCAGACAATCTGAGCACAAGCTCAACAATTGAGCTTTTCTCCCTTAGTTTTGCAGGCTAAGAAAATCGTCGGAGGTCTTATACCTCTTGACGTGGGCACGAGCCTGAAATCCCAATTTCAGCCCTCGAAACATCTCATATGTTTCGCGACGTTTCAAAAACGTCTTCGGTTCCTCAACTCTAAACCGTTTAACTGAACTATCACGTAGTTATCAAAAGGTGTATGTCAGATGTTCGCAATATCCACAGACAACGTTCGAGGTTCAGCACACTGAGCGGTGCATTAAGGACATAAGCCTTCTATGAAGCAATGAGGACAATCCTCGGTTTACGGACCTAGTCCGCATAATTGCTACTATCAACTTTCAACTAAATTTTCTCTAGGAACATATCTAAACAGTAGAACTGAAGCGCGAGCTATGACATAATTTGCAAAGATCTTTTGACTATGTTCAGGATAATTAAGTTCATCTTATGAACTCCCACTCAGATAGACATCCCACTAGTCATCTAAGTGATTACATGATCCGAGTCAACTAGGCCGTGTACGATCATCACGTGAGACGGACTAGTCAACATCGGTGAACATCTTCATGTTGATCATATCTACCATACGACTCATGCTCGACCTTTCAGTCTTCTGTGTTCCGAGGCCATGTCTGTACATGCTAGGCTCGTCAAGTTAACCTAAGTGTTTCGCGTGTGTAAATCTGTCTTACACCCGTTGTATGTGAACGTAAGAATCTAACACCCGATCATCACGTGGTGCTTCGAAACAACGAACTGTCGCAACGGTGCACAGTTAGGGGGAACACTTTCTTGAAATTATTATGAGGGATCATCTTATTTAATACCGTCGTTCTAAGCAAATAAGATGTATAAACATGATAAACATCACATGCAATAAAATAGTGACATGATATGGCCATCATCACTTTGCTCCTCTAGATCTCCATCTTCGGGGCTCCGTGATCATCATCGTCACCGGTATGACACCATGATCTCCATCATCATGATCTCTATCATCGTGTCTTCATGAAGTTGTCTCGTCAACTATTACTTCTACTACTACAGGTAACGGTTAGCAATAAAGTGAAGTAATTACGTGACGTTTATGTTGACACGCAGGTCATAAATAAATTAAGACAACTCCTATGGCTCCTGCCGGTTGTCATACTCATCGACATGCAAGTCGTGATTCCTATTACAAGAACATGATCAATCTCATACATCACATATATCATTCATCACATCCTTTTGGCCATATCACATCACATAGCATACCCTGCAAAAACAAGTTAGACGTCCTCTAATTGTTGTTTGCATGTTTTACGTGGCTGCTATGGGTTTCTAGCAAGAACGTTTCTTACGTATGTAAAAACCACAACGTGATATGCCAATTTCTATTTACCCTTCATAAGGACCCTTTTCATCGAATCCGATCCGACTAAAGTGGGAGAGACAGACACCCGCTAGCCACCTTATGCAACTAGTGCATGTCAGTCGGTGGAACCAGTCTCACGTAAGAGTACGTGTAAGGTCGGTCCGGGCTGCTTCATCCCATGATGCCGTCGAATCAAGATAAGACTAGTAACGGCAAGCATATTGAACAAAATCAACGCCCACAACTACTTTGTGTTCTACTCATGCATAGAAACTATGCAATAGACCTAGCTCATGATGCCACTGTTGGGGAACGTAGCAGAAATTCAAAATTTTCCTACGTGTCACCAAGATCTATCTATGGAGTCATCTAGCAACGAGGGAGGAGTGGATCTACATACCCATGTAGATCGCGCGCGGAAGCGTTCAAGAGAACGGGGTTGATGGAGTCGTACTCGTCGCGATCCAAATCACCGATGATCCTAGCGCCAAACGGACGGCACCTCCGTGTTCAACACACGTACGGAGCAGCGACATCTCCTCCTTCTTGATCCAGAAAGGGGGGAGGAGAGGTTGATGGAGATCCAGCAGCACGACGGCGTGGTGGAAGTAGCGGGATTCCAACAGGGCTTCGCTAAGCGCTGCGGGAGGAGAGAGATGTGTCACGGGAGGGAGAGGGAGGCGCCAGGCCTTAGGTATGGTTTCCCTCCCTTCCCCCCACTATATATAGGGCCAAGGGAGAGGGGGAGGGCGCAGCCTTGCCCCTTCCTCCAAGGAAGGGTGCGTCCAAGGGGGGGAGGAGTCCATCCTCCCCAAGGCACCTCGGAGGTGCCTTCCCCCTTTAGGACTCTCCCCTTTCCTCTTATCTTGGCGCATGGGCCTCTTGGGGCTGGTGCCCTTGGCCCATATAGGCCAAGGCGCACCCCCTACAGCCCATGTGGCCCCCCGGGGCAGGTGTCCCCACCCGGTGGACCCCCGGGACCCTTCCGGTGGTCCCGGTACAATACCGGTGACCCCGAAACTTGTCCCGATGGCCGAAATAGCACTTCCTATATATAATTCTTTACCTCCGGACCATTCCGGAACTCCTCGTGATGTCCGGGATCTCATCCGGGACTCCGAACAACTTTCGGGTTACCGCATACTAATATCTCTATAACCCTAGCGTCACCGAACCTTAAGTGTGTAGACCCTACGGGTTCGGGAGACATGCAGACATGACCTTGATGACTCTCCGGTCAATAACCAACAGCGGGATCTGGATACCCATGTTGGTTCCCACATGTTCCACGATGATCTCATCGGATGAACCACGATGTCAAGGACTTAATCAATCCCGTATACAATTCCCTTTGTCTAGCGGTATGATACTTGCCCGAGATTCGATCATCGGTATCCCGATACCTTATTCAATCTCGTTACCGGCAAGTCTCTTTTACTCGTTCTGTAACACATCATCCCGTGATCAACTCCTTGATCACATTGTGCACATTATGATGATGTCCTACCGAGTGGGCCCAGAGATACCTCACCGTCACACGGAGTGACAAATCCCAGTCTTGATTCGTGCCAACCCAACAGACACTTTCGGAGATACCCGTAGTGTACCTTTATAGCCACCCAGTTACGTTGTGACGTTTGGCACACCCAAAGCACTCCTACGGTATCCGGGAGTTGCACAATCTCATGGTCTAAGGAAATGATACTTGACATTAGAAAAGCTTTAGCATACGAACTACACGATCTAGTGCTATGCTTAGGATTGGGTCTTGTCCATCACATCATTCTCCTAATGATGTGATCCCGTTATCAATGACATCCAATGGCCATGGTCAGGAAACCGTAACCATCTATCACTACTAGAAGAAGGGCTATAGATGGGATTGACACTAATGGCGCACCAGACAAGTGGTGCGCCATTAGTATATACTAATGGCGCACCACCTTCTGATGCGCCATTAGTGTTGAAACTACTAATGGCGCACCTGGCCCATGGTGCGCCATTAGTATCAATTTTTTTTGAACTAGTGCGCCTGTCCAAACATACTAATGGCGCATCCATAGAAAGTGCGCCATTACTAGTTGTAACTAGTAATGGCGCACCAGTTAGAAAGTGCGCCACTAATGTTGTTTTTTTTTGTTTTTTTATTCCTTTTTCTACAAAACTACTAATGGCGCACTCACCCGCGGTGCGCCATTACTAGTTTAAACTAGTAATGGCGCACCGTGTGGGAGTGCGCCATTAGTATCTTCCCATCGCACTCCTAACTAAGAAGAAGAAGAAATGAAAAAAGAAACCCCCACCCGTAGCCCAAACCCTAACTCAGATGAGATCCAATCGACCCCCTCCTCCCATCGCACTCATCCCCCTCGTCCCCATCTCCTCGCTGCCGCCACCGACAGAATCGAGCGCTAGGGTTGGAGCGCCGCCGCCGGACCGTCCTCGCCTCCGACCACCGCCTCTCTTCCTCGCAAGCGAGCACAGCGCACCAGGTGTTGGATGAGTTGATGCGGCAGGACAAGGAGAGGCGAGGTGAGGCAGCGCGGGAGGCAGGGGCGGCCAAGGTGGGGAGGAAGGTGAATCTAGGGAATCTGGCAGGAGCGGCGGTTTGGTTGTGGGTGTGGGGGAGGGCGGTGGGGCTGGGCGGACGGCGCGAACAAGGGCGGCGAGGGGGAGGACTACAGGCTCAGGCCCTGGCGGCGGAGGCTGCTCGCGTCCATGGCGTTCTCATGGCTCTCGGCCCTCCGCCTCGCTGTGGGTGCCGTCCTGCTCACGGCCGCCAGCATCGCGCTCTTCACGCTCCCCATTGAAAAGGTGCGCGCCTGATCTTCCCCATCGTTGACCTGATTTCGACTCTGCTAATGATGATAGATGCGATGATGTTAGGGCGTCTACTTTTTGACCTATACAGCTTACAACAAGCTTGCTGTGGTGGGTCACAAGAAAAGTCTTTTGTGCTGCTGAAATGTAGCTCTGTCCTGGCTGCTGATTAGATGTATCCCACCCATCGATTACCCTTACTTTTGTCATGGTGGTTTTGCAGGAACATGCATTTTGGTATGGCATTGTGTTATATATGGCTAAAATTTTCCTAGCAAATGGAGTCAGTTGTTGCTGGCATGCATTCAAAAGTTCAGGATCGTTACAAATGTAGGCTTGTATTGAGTAGACTGTCATTGCATTTTAATATAGTATGATAGTGTCACATAACAAGTGAAATCATTTGCGGGCAGAAAATCATCTATTGTTCTAATTTTCATGCTTGTACTATAAATCTTTGCCTCCAAGCTTATTGGTTATATACTTGACCCCCTTGCACTTTGTCCAAGATCATCACTATAAAAACTGTGACATGTTTATCTAGAGGAGTTTGTTTATACTCTAAAATGATGTTAAAATTTGAAACAATGAAATTTGATAAATGTGCTTCTCTTGCACAGGATATTGTCTTTGTTGCAACAAGAAGGATCGTGAGGCCACCAAAGTACATTAGTTCGTAATTTGCTATTAATGTACTTGTAATCTGCCATGCAACTAGACCATCCATAGTGTCAGATGATGCACCTAAATATATTCAGTAGCTGGCTTACATTGTAGGGAAAGTCGGCTCCCACCATTGTGGACTTCCTGTATGAGTGGGGATTGTGGTAGTTCTGTAACAACATTCTGTTAGCTAAAATGAAATTAGACAATGAGCTTTGTTTGTTCTTGTACTCTTTGTTTGTTCCTTTTGTTCTTTTTTAATTTAATGACAATGAACCAATATAACCAGTCACCAGTAGCTTGTGTGCATTGCAGTAAAACTGTTCTACTTTGTATGGAATCATCTATAGATATTATTTCTTTAAGTGTTGTTGGCTATAGTAAAATTATACTGTGAGGCATTGTAGCATTAGTGTGTTGTTTCTCTTTTAATCTTCTCTATCTATGCTTATAAGTCAGGTTGTTTTGTGGCATCCAGGGGCACAATGCTGCTGGAGCTGGTAGACAAGCTAGCACCCATGGATTCGTGAACTTTCTTGGATGTGTACTTAGTCGCTGGGGTTGGATGAGGACGACGGCAATAAGGTGAGACCATCATGATCCACCCTCCCACTTCCTTCTCGTGATTCCCTAACTACTCAACATGTTGATCTGTTCTGAACATCTGAAACTTGTTGTGTGCAGGGTGGCTAGTGATATTCAGTGTTTCTTGTGTGTGTTTTCTACATACACACACATGGTCCTTTGATGTAGGGCGGAACCCTAAGTGGTCGATCTTTCACGTTTGGAGGGGATCCTACGGGAGAACACGAGGAACGTGCGGAAATCACAAAGGGGAACACGGGGAAAACAAGAGAGAAACACTAAACCGACATAGAATCAATCACACGAGTGCTAGATCACCGGACACATAGAGTAACATATGATCCACAATCAACAAAGGGAAAGGAGTCTACGGTGAGCTAACATAGATGATCTATATCGACTTGTAATGTGAAGACAAACTCGCTACTCGCGGTCTCGAGACTTGTAATATAATGTTCTATCTTTCTTCGGTCTTTTCAATTCGGAGACTAATATGATGAATTGTATTCAAAGACTAATCTTCTATTGTATTCGATGAATCTGTTATTGATGTGTGCTGTCTATATTTTTTCAAATTATACATTTTGTAACCTGTGCAAAAAACAGAAAATAAAAAATAAAAAAAACCTAATATTCATACTAATGGCGCATCACATGACAGTGCGCCATTAGTATGACAAAGCATACTAATGGCGCATCACTGGACAGTGCGCCATTAGTATGCCGCGGTTACTAATGGCGCATCTCGTGGTCGTGCGCCATTAGTATGCCAAAGCACCTGGGTATACATGGCCCCTGGGAGGCATACTAATGGCGCACCGTGGCCTATACTAATGGCGCACCAGTGGTGCGCCATTAGTATACCAGATACTAATGGCGCACCACTGGTGCGCCATTAGTAAAAATTACTAATGGCGTGCTAGTAATGGCGCACCAGTGATGCGCCATTAATGGCCAAATGAGGTGCGCCATTAGTAGCGGTTTTTCTAGTAGTGTATTGATCAACGAGCTAGTCAACTAGAGGCTTACTAGGGATATGGTGCTGTCTATGTATCCACACATGTATCTGAGTTTCCTATCAATACAATTCTAGCATGGATAATAAACGATTATCATGAACAAGAAAATATAATAATAACTTATTTATTATTGCCTCTAGGGCATATTTCCAACACTCACCCCTTCCTCACTTCCTTTACTCTGCTCGATCTCTCTCTTCTGCTCGAGCTTCCCAAACCCTAGCGCCGCCGCTACTCCATCGTCGCCGGTGAGAAAGAGCTTCACTGCCTCGACCTCGTCGCCATCGTACTCGCGCCGACCGCGGAAATCTTCACCTCCGCCGCCGCCGTAGACGTCTTCCTCCGCCAAGTTAGGGCGTGGAAGATCTACACCGACTAACTTCACTTCTCCATCTCTGTGTTCGTCGTGTTCTTCATTTAGGGTAATTAAAAGTTACTTTTACTGCCCTCTTTGATTCGAAGTTTCTCTACAAAATCTTCAAAAGGTGTTTTATTCTTCAAATCTTTACACACTAAAACACCTCACAAATCTTCTGCTCTTGATTCATTTCTCTAACCTTTATTCTCTTCAAGATTCCTCAATTGTGTGGATCTTCGATCTATACAACTCTGGAACCTAAGACAAAGCACGCTTAGTGAAATTCTTCAAGACACATCTGGTCAAATTCCTCAAACTTGTTCTTTTTGAAAAACCTTCTGAGAACACATATGACCTCTCCAAATTCCTCGCAACTATATTCTGTTCACAGGTACTCATGTCCGCTGCTGAATCACTAGGTTCTCATCAACTTAACTCATTTGCAGCGTTCCTCAAAGAAAAACTGCATACTTCTTCAGAGAATTCAATTGTTCAAATTCCTTAGCTGAAGAATATGGCAGATGATAAGAAGCCACAAAAAGGAGGAAAGAAACCTGAGGTCATGACTGCTTTTGAGATCCCCGAGGACATTTATAAAGATTACTGCACACCTGATGAAGCCATGTTTGGCAAACAGAACAAAAATCAGCGCAAGGTGTGCATTCAGAGGATAGAAAGAAGATGGGCAAGAGAATGGAAGGAGTACAGATATGTTACTCTAAAATATATGAAGAAATTCGCTCTCAACCCTCCATGCCCAAGACTTCCACTGGCACCTGGCCAAGTGGCTGATCCCACTAGCGTCAAACGCGGTGAGGACTTCCCTGAAGAATGGGCCAGGCGTCAAGCCAAGTTGGCAAGACAAGCCAGAGAAGCAGTGATGAAATTCAACGAAGATTCTGCTGCTGTTGCTGCCACTGAGGCCTCTGTCAAGCCGAGGAAATCAATGGCAAACAAGCCTGCTCGTAAGCCAAGTGCTTCACCAACATTGCCCTCACGGCCAAGTTCCTCAGCTGCGCCCTCACGGCCAGGAACTTCAAAATCTTTAAGACCAATTCCTCAAGCTGCTCTTGCTCCTTCAAAATCCTTAGCACATCCGCCAAAGTCATCAGCACCTGTGCATCTGGCCTCGTGCCAAAAGACTGCAGGCATCTCAATTGCCTCTGGTGTCTCAGCAAGTTCCTCAGCTGCACCGAATTCTTCATCTGGCCCCACTCTGCTGAAGACTAAGGCAACTGCTGGATGAGGTCCTCGGACAAGTCCCAAGAAGAAACAGGTCGCCTTCCAAGAGCCACCTAAAGATGATGAGGCTGATGATGATGAACTTGCGGAAATCATCAGAGATAGGCAAGTAAGGGCCGCTAGAGCCAAAGGCACACCTGTGCCACTTCTTTTGGATCCAAGGGCGATCCTCGATTATATTGATCTCTGGCATAAGGACCCAAATACACCTATGCCTGACTTCAAGTTGACATCTGGTCAAAATCACATGCTGACTCACTTCATCCAACAGGAGAAGTGGAAGTATGACCAGGCCAGGCAGATCAAGAAGGCCCAGTACAAGAAAGAGAAGTTTTTGAAGACCAACGTGGTCAAAATGTCGACTGATGAACTCATCAAAATCCAGTCTGACATCAAAACCCTCAGCGAAAAATTCGACTCATATTATGCTGATTGGAAAGGAGTCAAAGTCAGGTTGTTGAAACTGACTGAGAAGTTCACCAATGTTGCAGCCCCATCGCAACAAGAAGTTCCTCAAGCTGAAGCTTCTGCTCAGCCCACTGAATAACATGCCAGCACCGCTGATGACTTTCAGGCTACTAAAGAAAATGCTAGTTCCAGGGCTGATGACTCCATTCCAGCTGCTGAAGAAATTGCCAGGGCATCCACTTGTGGTGCGCCTGAAAAAACTGAAGAAGTCAGGGCAACTGCATCAGGTGCGCCTGAAGAAAAACAAACAGATTCCTCAGCTCCACCTGCGCCTACACCAACTCCTATCCTTCCATCTGCATCATATGTGAAGAAGACCAAGGCTGCAGAGCGAGCTGAAGTGAAGAAAAGGAAAGCATCAAGTGCTTCAGAATCTTCAGCACCAAAGAAGATGAAGCCTATGATCAACTCTTATGAAAATCCGATCGATGTTGTTCCGATTTCCACCATGCCATCAAAGGACCTTGTTCCTTTTGGTGAAGAATATGAGATCCCAAGCGGATCTGATGAAGAAACTCAATCTGCTGCTTTGTCAGAGCAGATTGATGAGGAAATTGAAGTGGATACGATCCCTTCAACCCCAGTGGTATCATCACCAATGCCTCAGTTTACTGCTGAAGAGGCTGGTGTTGAAGAAATTGATGATGAAGATGTGGACATTGGAAGCACAACGCCAGTGATGAATGATGACTTTTGGGATAGTCAGCATCCCAATTCTCCACTCTTCACCCCACTACAGCAAATTCCTCAATCCCCTGCACCAACAGTTCAATTGGGCTCTGAAGAAACTCATCCCACCTCATCTGTCCATGAAGACATTCCAGCCACTAGTGCTGAAGAAACTGCTGCTGCTGAAAATGTGACAACTCAAACTGCACCTGAGGAGGAACCAGAAATTCCTCAGACCGATGAACCTGAGATCGTGATTCCTGAGGTCGTGATGCAACTCACTGACACCCCTCTGCCAAAGCCAAAGGATACGTTCTCAAGGAAGCAAAAGTTCAAGGCTGAAGACTTCTTTGGCGAGCATGTATTCTTCACTGATTACAATCCATATGACTCTGCTCGCATAAGGAAGAGGCGTTTCTGGACTGCTAGTCAAGCAAACATCTATTCCTCAGTGCTGTTCAACAAAGACAAAGTCTTCGATCATGCACATATTCCTCATGTAGACATGGAGTCTCTGTCGTGCTTCGAGCCAGTCCTCAGTGTTCTTCACGACGCTGGGTTGCTAAACTTCTGCACTGACATATGTGATTGAAATGAAGAACTCATTCTTTAGTTCTACGCAACGCTGCACATCACAGGCGACTCTGAAGATGTAAACTCATGGGTTCTGGACTGGATGACAGAGAACACTCATTACAAGGCACCAGCGTCTGAATTGCTTCGTGCCCTACCACTCAGTCCTCCCCTTGAAGATGCACGTTGTGTCTATAGTGAACCTGAGCTTTCAAATCACTACATGCAAGTTTTGATGAAGCCTTTGAAGCCAGGGCAGGCCTCTCGAACCAAATTACTCGTCAAGGAATTACTGTATGTGCTTCGGACTGTCTATAGCATTCTGTCAAAGACAATGAGTCATATCAAAGGCCACGACTCAAATGATGAAGTCGTTGGCATCATGAAGAATATGCTTTTCAACATCTATCATGGCGTTCCCGTCAACTCCCATGATTTCTTCATGAGGACTCTGGCCAATATTGCTATGTCACCGTTTGAGCTGAAGCCTTATGCGCCATGGATTATGAGATTCATCAGGACAAGGTCTTCACTCAACTACAAAGCTGACCCTCTGAACCACTTCAGCTACTTGCCTCCAACTGAAGTCCTCAAAAGGACATTTTCCTTAGCTGATGACAAAGGCAAGGCAACTGCTGTGATAGATGAAGGCATTCGTCCATTGGATGGTCAATTTCGCAAGGCTGCATCCTACTCCACCAATGATGACTCTGCCACACATGACTCTGCCGCCAACAGTGGCAAGCAAAATCTTCAAGCCACAGCACCCAGGGTGATGACTAATCGTGAGTTACTCCTCAGTCTTCATCAGAAGGTTGATCGCAATCACAAATGGGTCAAGCGTCAGTTGGTTCAATTCTTCACAACATGACTTCAACACACAATGCAGTGAAGAAAAACCACTACTACCTCCATGAAACCCTCAACCACACCTGGGCTGTTCTGTCTCAAGTTTACAGCGTTGAAGATCTGAAGAAAATGGGTCCCAAAGAAGAGTTTGATTATTCTGCACCTCCTCCGAAGAAATACAAGAAGGTCAAGGTTCCTTCTTTGGTGGCTAGCTCCTATTCTTCATCACGTGATACTGATGAACATGAAGACTTGGACGACACAGCGGCAGGCCCTACTTCAACAACCAACCCCGACAACGCTGGCGCTCCTTCATCAACTTGATTATCTTCAGGGGCGTTAGTCCTCAATTTCGATCCTTTTGGTCATTCGATGAAAAAGGGGGAGAAATCTGAGTTAGTCTTCAAGCGGGTCTATTATACGGGCGTTTTTTGGCTAAGTTACAACTCTCGTTCTTCCGAAAGTTTTATTGGCTCGAGTTGTAAACTTAAACCCGATGGTGGTCTGATACTTCTGCTACGTTATTCTGCATGCTTATTCCTCGTTAATATTATCGCACGCATGCTGAAATACGTTAGTCACCATTTTTCATCATGCATTTCAAATTCTTCATAGTATATATCAAATGCGTGTATGAATTACAAGATATAGGGGGAGATCTTCATGATTCAACTCTTCAAGTGTGCATTGCTTCAAAAGCAAATTCCTCACTATGCACATCTTCAGGGGGAGTTCTTCTATATCTTGCAATCAAATACCTCAATATCAGTATTTACACTTCATATATTTATCCCCATTGAAAACTTAACCTATATTGTCATCAATCACCAAAAAGGGGGAGATTGTAAGTGCATCTAGTGCCCCTTAGTGATTTTGGTGTATTGAAGACTTATAGGTTAAGGGACTAATGAGTTTATGAGTGTACACAGGTCTATAAGTCTATAAGGAGTTTGATATTTACAGAGAAAGTCGACCCCTAAAAATGAAGTTCTTCGACTAAAGACTTTGGTATTCTGAAGACTTTGAAAGTGAAGAAATTGGTGTGACCTTGAAGACTTGGTATTCATTCGAGGAACATGGAGCGTGAAGACTTTTGTTTTCGTAGTTTGATTTTCTCTTTCTTGAGTCATAGGAAACACCGTACTGTTAAAGGGGGTCGAGGAAATATTAAGGAACAATTTCCATGTGATGCTCAACTCAAAACCCTACACCTACCAATCCCTTCGAGTGAAGCCATTGGAAATCTCATACAGTTCAGTCAATTTCTTCAGTGACAGAGACGCAGTTCTTCTGGTCACTGAGGACTTTGTTCTGACTGAGGAGTTAGGAATTCACCAGTGCGGATTGCCTACACAGTGAGGAACATGATAGCCCTGAGGAATTTGTACCTCAAATTTCCGACCGTTGCTGTGCTACGCGCGAGCTGTCCCAATATATCTTGTCCATCCAACGGTCATATCATTGAAGGGCATTTATGTCTTATCATGTTGGGCTGCTCCCTATGCTATAAATAGCCGCCCCCTACAACCACTAGCTGGTTGGCTGCTCCGAGATAAACTGACACTTGTCAATTGAGAGCATCCCAACCTCCGAGGACTTTGAGTGAAAATCATCAAGTGAGGAAATCCAAAACCCAAACCCAAACACCTACAAACCCAAAGTGATTGAGCATCACTGAAGAGATTGATCCTACATGGATCCGACGCTTTTTACCTTTGAAGACTGTGCTTCTTCCAGACGGTTAGGCGTCATGGTCTAGAGCATCCAAAGAGGAATTGTGGATCGCCGAGTGACCGAGTTTGTGAAGGTTCGGAAGTCAGTTGAAGACTTACCACGAGTGATTGGGTGAGGACTGTGTGTCCTTAGCTCAAGGAGAATACGGTGAGGAATGTGTGTCCGGGACTATGTGTCCTCAGGTTTAAATACCTAGCCGCTCCAACCAGATGTACAACTGAGACAGCAGTTGGAACTAGTCTACCAAATCATTGTCTTCACCAAGCCAACAGGTTCTATTTCCTCAACACTTTCATTTCCTCATTACTGTGTTGTGTGTTTGTTCATATCTGTGTTTGAAGACTTTGACTGAAGACTTTCTCAATTTCCTCAGTTCAATTTCTTCAGTCTGTTTGTCTTCATCTTGTGCTATCTTGTGCTTACGCTTTCTGTACTCTGTGTTTGTTTTATTTCATCATGATGATCATGCATGTATTCTGTTATGTTTACTTCTGAGTACTTATTCCGCTGCAAGTAGTTCTTCGGTAAGGAATTTCCTCATCGGCAATTTCCTCATCGGCAAATTCCTCAGTGAAGAATTCATAAAAATCGCCTATTCACCCCCCCTCTAGTCGATATAACGCACTTTCTAGTTCGTCGGCGCCGGCGCGCGCGGGGCTAGGTGGCGGGGAGGAGAGAGTGCGGTGCGAGCGCTCGTGTGTGCCGCGCGCGGAAGCGGGCACCCCAAATACACAGCGCGAGTTGGCGATTCGGACCGCACGCCCAACTCCATATGCCGCGCGCGCGGTTATTGCGCGCCCGCTAGATCCATTCTACCGGTTGCGCGCGCTAAAATGGCAAAATTTGCGGCGCGGCGCTTGTTTAGCACGGCGGTTGGAGATGCTCTAAGAAAGACAGATATTTGGATCTATAATAGCAAATAGTAGATCTACTTAGATCGACAAATTTGTCTTTATGTCGTATGAATAGTAGATCTATAATAGCAAAAATGCTTTTCTTATCAATTTTTTAAATGGGCGAAAAGCAAGGTTTTTTTTTCAGCCTAGCTTTTTGATGGGGAAATTAAACCAATTACTCTTCATGAAACTATGGACTTTATTATCTGACAAACAATAGTGACATGAGAACCACATGTTAAGAATTAGGGTTTTAGTTTGATAGGCGGAGTTAAATTAGATGAAAATTACCTCGCTCCCATATATCTTATTGTTCTTTTTGAGCAAACAGTTTTCTTTTGATGACATAAGAAAGTGAATACATGAGGAAAGGTATAGATACCAAGCATTTACGTCGTCCTTATGACCGAATTTGCAGAATCGATGAGAACAAGTGGTGATGTCGTCGAGGATGTTATTTAGCCTGCTGGAACTGTGCTGGTCCAATTGGCGGGAGACCATTGCGTTTCGTCCGTCCCAAATCTTCCATAATATTGTTATTGTTATAAAAAGGATGCATGCCAGTCGCGGTGGTGAAGCTGGAGGGGGAGCTGCAGGTCTGAAATGCTGGCGAGGTTACCGTGTTGTTGATAGTTTTTTTTTTTTTGAGGGTGTGTTGTTGTTGTTGATAGTTGATGCCATGCAATGCCAGATCCTCACTGTGAGGGGGCAGCCAAGCAAAAGGCGGGTGGTAGATTCTTCCTCGAGCTTGCAACACAGGTAGATGCAGGAGTCGATGATGTGTTTTCGGTGCAGGGTTGACCCTAGTGTTCAGTCGTGCATGAAATAGTAGTCATGCAAAGACCTTGACTCTATTGAAGAAACGAAGCTTAATCAACATAGATGTATGTCATTGCCTTATTGTTTATCTTTGGATCCATGTGCCGGCAACTTTCTTGCTCGATGTGTCATTGTGAGAACGAGTCATGCCGAATAAAGAATGTCATATCAGCCATCGCTTCTAGTATGACAGGGGCACCTTTCACATGTCTGTTGTACTTCCCCTGCCAAATAAATAGGCAATTCTTCCAATTTCAGTGCATACAATCTATGCTATCCATATCAAGCATCCTGGAAGCCTCTATCGTCATTGATCGCAAACAACCGGGTTGTATCAGCGCCAGTTGTCTCTCTCAGGTACTAGGACACTGCCACCATGTCCTTGTAGAAACTGTACAATGATTAGAGACATGTGGACTCACTCGTATGTATGTACTCATCCACAAGATCGCCTGGAATTTCATATGCAAGCATGCGAATAACCGCAGTGCATTTCTAGTAAGAGGAGAACTCAAGCTTGCCAAGGGCATCGTCTTTGCACTCAAAGTATGGGTCTATGCTACCACTCCCTCCCGAATACGATTGAATACATGTCTCGCCATCCGGAAGCGACGGCGTTATTGATGTGGTTTGAAGAGCGCGATATTCTCAAAGCAATCGGCATAGAGCAGGAAGTTGCAGCTCTCCCTATTGCGGTTCAAGGCCGGAGCATGCCCCGGGATTGATCCCCTGAACCGAGGCGGCCTAGCAATGTGCGCATTGACGACCGGTGTAGAAACCATGAGCTTTTCGTCATCCAATGAACAAATGAAATTGTGGAAAAAAATACTCGTCCCCACTGTCCATGGTACCTTGTGAGCAAAGTGTTGAACACGTTGCAGTCGTGGTGGAGATGTGGCCGGGAAGAGCACCTTGGGCTCCCCGTGCAATAGGCAAGGTTGGCGTTGACAGCCTTCGGCCCACAGCTTTTGCAGCGCCTGCCAAAGGTGTCGTGGTCAATGGGCGTCACGTGTGGCCGTAGCTTCCCTAGTACCGGATGCAGCGACAAAGAGCCCAAACACCGACAAGAACTCCTCCGAAAACGCGGGCGTGTTGTGGCTATGGCGAGGGGCGGTCATGGTTTGGGCGGCCGGACCGGACATCAAGGAGGCGACTATGTTGTGTGCGGGCGGGGGGAGGCCGCGTACGAAGAGAGAAAAGGAGCATTGTGTCCCCGACGGGTGGGCCAGGAAAGGACAAGGGCGCGCATCCGCCCGTCCATGCGCTAACCGTTTCAACACAAACACGGCCTAGATTTGGGCCGGGAATGGGTCGCGCCTTGGACCACAATTTGTGTCCGTTTAGCCTCAAACGAACGCGGTCGGACCATTTGGAGCCGTGCATTGGAGTTGGCCTAACCCGTGACCATGGGCCAGCAAACCTGAATCATCCCAGTTAATTGCATGATGGCATCATATTTGGGGCAGTTGTTACGAATCTGTACCATTTTTAATAAAAATTGTATGTCAGTACCGTGTTTACGGTAGTCTGTTACAAAACGGTCTAAACAGCATATAAACGCATATTGATGATGCATCTTTTTTCCGGGAAAAAAAGGGTTTTATTCCTGACGATGTACCTGACCGTCAGTGCTCGCCTGTGAAAGGCCGATGTGACATGTTGTTTTGCACAAAACCCCCTTTCTTTCCAGCGACCTCCCGTGTTACGTCGAACGACACGACCAATACACCAGCAATTGACTATTGTACAATTAGGGCATCTATAATGGGGGCGCCCAACTAGGCGCTTATAGATGAAAAAATGTTATTTAATTAAAAACACCTAAGATTTACCTCTCAACGCAAGGCGCTAACAGCTGACGCTATTGTTTTTTTGAACATCAGTACAAACACAAACGCTCATATATACACGCACATACTCATCTCTATAAACGCACGCATGCACACCCTACTCCTATGAGCACATTCGAGAGATTGAGCCGGCATATCATCCTGGAATTTTACGAAGCTACCGCAGGCGCCTCGTAATCAACGGGAACATGTCCTCCCACTGAACGCGCATCGCCGGAACGAAATACTGAAATAAATACAGGATAAATGCGAACACCAAGGCTTAAACTCTAATGAGCTGAGGATACCACTGTCCACCTATTATATGTTGACTAGGCGTACGATGCCTGCCATTGCATCGATGTAGCCTCCGAGCCGGGATTTCTAGGCCTAACTGCGAAGCGACGCACACTTTACATTATTTCTGCGTTAATAAACAAATAAAAGACAGGAAAAAAATCCCGTGGCCGCCAGGAATCAAACCTGCGCCGGCCCGCGTGTGCAAGCTAACCACTACGGCACAGACATGCTCGCGTCAAAGTAGAGGCATACATTCAAGAGTGGCATCCTGGCACATAGAGAGCACCAACAGATTTCCGCATACATTCTTTTATCATAGTTTAGACACGTCCTGTTCGTTTTCCTTCTTTTTTTATGTGTTCTTTTTGTTTCCGATTTCTTTTATCTTTTTTTAGATCTTCGGTATTCTTCAAATTTTCCTTCTTTAATTTCTTTACATTTCTTTTTGATATACATGTAGTATGATTTTTTCTTGTAAATACATACATCACTACCAGAATCGACATTTATGCCGAGTTTCGAAAAAACTCGGCAGAGCACATATTGAACTCGGTGAAATCTTTATCGAGTGCCAAACTCAGCGCAGCGCACTCAGCTGGACAGGGCCCGCAATCATTAATACTGCCAAGTGCATTCTATCAAAAACTCAGTGAAAATATGAACGGTATTAATTAAACAGTCACTATGATTCAAAAAAGACTAGACCAGTCAGCAATGCTTACTTTGTGAGGGATACAAACTGTCACCATGAATTTTCTTTTTCTACTTATGTTTAAGCGGAGAAGATTCATAGTGACAGTCATATCTTCCGCAAAGTGTGTAATGATGATTGTACCTTACTGCTTGTGAACGATGTGGCAATTTAAACTGGTCCCACCCCTCCTTAAGAAACAAGGTGGGTCTAAACCACCAGTTTTGTTTGCCGTGTTCTTTCTGTCGGGAACTCGAAAAAGATATGCCCCTTGAATTACATTTAAAAAAATTAAGTAATAGGAAATGTTTACCAAGTTGCCATTAGAAGGAACTCAACAAACGAAGTGCGCCGTCACGGCTCCGTCGCTTGCTGCAAGGCGTGGCCCACATGTCAATGTTCGCCGAGTTTTTTCCGTCCAGAACTCCATGAAATTCATATTCTGCTGAGTTTGTTTTGTTCACCGAGTCGTTTTGCATCAGAACCTCGCAAAGGCATATCTCTGCCGAGTTGTTTATTGCTGCCGAGTCGAATTTTGGATCAAACTCGGCAGACAGAAGTTCACCGAGTTCCCGATAGAATAAACTCAGCGAACTCTTGGAACTCAGAACAAAACCAGATTCTAGTAGTGCATACTGAACATTATTCTGTGAATACATGCATAACATGCTACGTTGGCTCCTGATAGGCGGGCCCTGCCGGCCAGATACACAGTCAATAGACATTTATACACGGTTAATACGCGTTTAACTCGAATCAACCAGAGGCGTGAAGCTCACCGGGGCTAGCAGGAGGACCACATGAGGGCAGGCTATACCATTAGTGCTCATGAAGAATGACACAGGTACGAGATGTGGAGATATTTGCTCCATACTAAGTACTCCCTCCATACTAAAATATCTTTATAGTTTAAATTGAAATGTAAAAAGATTTTATATTTTGATACAGAGGTAGTATTTTATAATTTATAATTTTGTTGTGCACACAATGAAACATTTTTTCTACTAAATGTTTTTTTCGTTTTATGTAAACGCATGCATACCAGTCCCATGGGTATGAAACCCATTTGAGCAAGAGTAGTACTAGGATGAGTGACCTCCTGGAAAGTCCTCACGAAAGAGTTTTATATCTAAAGGTTGTGATAGGCTTGGCGAGCCAACGTAAAAACTAGCCAGTCCTTCGGGTATGAAACCCATTTGGGCGAGAGTAGTACCAGGATGGATGACCTCTTGGAAAGTCCTCGTGAAAGAGTTTCATATGTAGTTTACCCCAACTTGTTTGGGACAAAAGGCTTCGTAAATATAAGTGTAAGTGTAAACGCATGCATACCTAACTACTATATGCATAGAGAAGAGAAGGTAATGCTTTACATGTACCAAAAATCAGAATGGATAAGTGGTGGCTAGTTAAGTGGTGTGTATGGCATAGCTTGTCATAATGCATAAATTAATGCAAACAACGACTGCATTTGAAAAGTTACTCTTGACATGGATTTTTATTTGAGTCATCGGCACGAGTGCATATTAGTCGTCTCTCCAATCTCAGCCGCGCACACATGTAAACATGGAATAACTTGGTCCTGTCGACATCAAGCTGCAGTCGTGTAGACGCCCTGTGCAGTCATTTGGACTATTCCGAAGCTTGCGATCTTTGAATAAACACCCAATTATTGTCTAACTGTGTACACGTACCGCGGCGATTTGCCGATTTCATGGACGAAATGAAGTTGGGAAAATTCCTCTTGAATTGTATATTAATGGGAAGGCGTATAACTGGCAGAACTAGACGATGCTGTGCGTTTACAAATATTGAGGAAAGTTGTACTTGACTTGGATTTTATCTTAACTAGACCATACCTCTCACCTTGCTGAGGGAATCGTTGTAAAATATTTCAATGATACTTGATTACGTGCAATACAAATATTTTAATTAATAATACGTGAATCTATATCTATATTTATCTATACCTACTATTCCTTCAATTTCTTTATATAAGGTGTATTTTTTATCAGAAGTCAAACGAGTGCATGTGTGACTGAGTTTTGAAAAATATATCAATATTCACAATATAAAATTTATATCATTTGATCCATCATGAAATGTAGTTTTATATTTTATCTATTAGGAATTGCAGATGTTATTTCTATAATCTTTGTTAAACATTCAGATGGTTGACTTGCATGAAAAACAATACACCTTTACTAAGCAAGCATCTGTCTCCCTGTGATATTCTTAGTCTATCATTAATTTTAACAAAAAACTCCCTGTGATTTTTTTTGTAATCAACCTGCACTCCTCCCACAGCGCTATGTGTACATATCCGTCAACCAACTTTTTTTAGGCAAATCCGTCAACCAGCTGCTTCTCACGTCGGCCGACTGGGCCTCAACCCATCGTCATCCAGCAGCAGTGGCCCATGCATACCAGGGAAGTGTTGGGGAACGTTGCAGAAAACAAAAATTTTCCTACTCGTTTCACCAAGATCATCTAGGAGTTCATCTAGCAACGAGTGATTAGATGCATCTACGTACCTTGTAGATCGCGAGCGGAAGCGTTCAAAGAACGGGGATGATGTAGTCGAACACGACGTGATCCGAATCACCGATGATCTTAGCACCGAACGGACGGTGCCTCCGCGTTCAACACACGTACGGAACAGCCACGTCTCCTCCTTCTTGATCCAGCAAGGGAGGGAGGAGAGGTTGAGGGAGATGGCACCAGCAGCAGCACGACGGCGTGGTGTTGATGGAGCTGCAGTACTCCGGCAGAGCTTCGCTAAGCAATATGGAGGAGGAGGAGGAGGTGTTGGGGAGGGAGAAGGAGGCAACCAAAGGCCAAGGCGTTCAGGTATGAAGTCCCTCCTCTCCCCCACTATATATAGGAGGGCCAAGGGGGGGTGGCCGGCCCTAGGAGATCCAATCTCCTAGGGGGTGCGGCGGCCAAGGGGGGTTTCCCTCCCCCCCAAGGCACCTAGGAGGTGCCTTCCCCTCCTAGGACTCTTCCCCCTCAAACCCTAGGCGCATGGGCCTATGTGGGGCTGGTGCCCTTGGCCCATGTAGGCCAAGGCGCACCCCCTACAGCCCATGTGCCCCCCCGGGACAGGTGGACCCACCCGGTGGACCCCCGGGACCCTTCCGGTGGTCCCGGTACAATACCGATAACTCCGAAACTTGTCCCGATGCCCGAAACAGGACTTTCCATATATAAATCTTTACCTCTGGACCATTCCGGAACTCCTCGTGACGTCCGGGATCTCATCCGGGACTCCGAACAACATTCGGGTTACTGCATATACATATCCCTACAACCCTAGCGTAACCGAACCTTAAGTGTGTAGACCCTACGGGTTCGGGAGACATGTAGACATGACCGAGATCGCTCTCCGGTCAATAACCAACAGCGGGATCTAGATACCCATGTTGGCTCCCACATGCTCCACGATGATCTCATCGGATGAACCACGATGTCGAGGATTTAATCAACCGCGTATGCAATTCCCTTTGTCAATCGATATGTTACTTGCCCGAGATTCGATCGTCGGTATCCCAATACCTCGTTCAATCTCGTTACCGGCAAGTCACTTTACTCATACCGTAATGCATGATCCCGTAACCAAACACTTGGTCACTTTGAGCTCGTTATGATGATGCATTACCGAGTGGGCCCAGTGATACCTCTCCGTTATCCGGAGTGACAAATCCCAGTCTCGATCCGCATAAAACAATAGATACTTTCGGAGATACCTGTAGTGCACCTTTATAGTCACCTAGTTACGTTGTGACGTTTGATACACCCAAAGCACTCCTACGGTATCCAGGAGTTACACGCTCTCATGGTCGAAGGAAGAGATACTTGACATTGGCAAAAGCTCTAGCAAACGAACTACACGATCTCACGCTATGCTTAGGAATGGGTCTTGTCCATCACATTATTATCCTAATGATGTGATCCCGTTATCAATGACATCCAATGTCCATAGCCAGGAAACCATGACTATCTATTGATCAACGAGCTAGTCAACTAGAGGCTCACTAGGGACATGTTGGTGTCTGTTATTCACACATGTATTACGATTTCCGGATAATACAATTATAGCATGAATAAAGACAATTATCATGAACAAAGAAATATAATAATAATGCTTTTATTATTGCCTCTAGGGCATATTTCCAACAGTCTCCCACTTGCACTAGAGTCAATAATCTAGTTACATTGTGATGAATCGAACACCCATGGAATTCTGGTGTTGATCATGTTTTGCTCTAGGGAGAGGTTTAGTCAACGGATCCGCTACATTCAGGTCCGTATGTATTTTACAAATCTCTATGTCTCCAACTTGAACATTTTCACGAATGGAGTTGAAGCGACGCTTGATGTGCCTTGTCTTCTTGTGAAACCTGGGCTCCTTGGCAAGTGCAATAGCTCCAGTGTTGTCACAGAAGAGCTTGATCGGCCCCGATGCATTGGGTATGACTCCTAGGTCGGTGATGAACTCCTTCACCCATATTGCTTCATGTGCTGCCTCCGAGGCTGCCATGTACTCCGCTTCACATGTAGATCCCGCCACGACGCTCTGCTTGCAACTGCACCAGCTTACTGCCCCACCATTCAAAATATACACGTATTCGGTCTGTGACTTAGAGTCATCCAGATCTGTGTCGAAGCTAGCGTCGACGTAACCCTTTACGACGAGCTCTTCGTCACCTCCATAAACGAGAAACATTTCCTTAGTCCTTTTCAGGTACTTCAGGATATTCTTGACCGCTGTCCAGTGTTCCTTGCCGGGATTACTTTGGTACCTTCCTACCAAACTTACGGCAAGGTTTACATCAGGTCTGGTACACAGCATGGCATACATAATAGAACCTATGGCTGAGGCATAGGGGATGACACTCATCTCTTCTATATCTTCTGCCGTGGTCGGACATTGAGCTGAGCTCAATTTCATACCTTGCAAAACAGGCAAGAACCCTTTCTTGGACTGATCCATTTTGAACTTCTTCAAAATCTTATCAAGATATGTGCTTTGTGAAAGACCTATGAGGCGTCTCGATCTATCCCTATAGATCTTGATGCCTAATATATAAGCAGCTTCTCCAAGGTCCTTCATTGAAAAACTCTTTATTCAAGTAGGCCTTAATGTTGTCCAAAAGTTCTATATCATTTCCCATCAAAAGTATGTCATCTACATATAGTATGAGAAATGCTACAGAGCTCCCACTCACTTTCTTGTAAACACAGGCTTCTCCATAAGTCTGTGTGAACCCAAACGCTTTGATCATCTCATCAAAACGAATGTTCCAACTCCGAGATGCTTGCACCAGCCCATAAATCGAGCGTTGGAGCTTGCACACCTTGTCAGCATTCTTAGGATCGACAAAACCTTCCGGCTGCATCATATACAATTCTTCCTTAAGGAAACCATTAAGGAATGCCGTTTTGACGTCCATTTGCCAAATTTCATAATCATAAAATGCGGCAATTGCTAACATGATTCGAACGGACTTCAGCTTCGCTACCGGTGAGAAAGTCTCATCGTAGTCAACCCCTTGAACTTGTCGATAACCCTTAGCGACAAGCCGAGCTTTATAGATGGTCACATTACCATCCGCGTCTGTCTTCTTCTTAAAGATCCATTTATTTTCTATGGCTCGCCGTTCTACGGGCAAGTCAGTCAAAGTCCATACTTCGTTTTCATACATGGATCCTATCTCGGATTTCATGGCTTCTAGCCATTTGTTGGAATCCGGGCCCGCCATCGCTTCTTCATAGTTCGAAGGTTCACTGTTGTCTAACAACATGATTTCCAAGACAGGGTTGCCATACCACTCTGGTGCGGAACGTGTCCTTGTGGACCTTCGAATTTCAGTAGGAGCTTGATCAGAAGTATCTTGATCATCATCATTAACTTCCTCTCTAGTCGGTGCAGGCACCTCAGGAACATTTTCTTGAGTTGCGCCATTTTCCGGTTCAAGAGGTAATACTTCATCAAGCTCTACCTTCCTCCCACTTACTTCTTTCGAGAGAAACTCTTTCTCCAGAAAGGACCCATTCTTGGCAACAAAGATCTTGCCTTCGGATCTGAGGTAGAAGATATACCCAACAGTTTCTTTAGGGTATCCTATGAAGACGCATTTTTCCGATTTGGGTTCGAGCTTTTCAGGTTGAAGTTTCCTGACATAAGCATCGCATCCCCAAACTTTTAGAAACGACAACTTAGGATTCTTCCCAAACCATAATTCATATGGTGTCGTCTCAACGGATTTCGACGGTGCCCTATTTAAAGTGAATGCGGCAGTCTCTAAAGCATAGCCCCAAAAAGATAGTGGTAAATCGGCAAGAGACATCATAGATCGCACCATATCTAATAGAGTGCGATTACGACGTTCGGACACACCATTACGCTGAGGTGTTCCAGGCGGCGTGAGTTGTGAAACTATTCCACATTTTCTTAAGTGTGTACCAAACTCGTGACTCAAGTATTCTCCTCCATGATCTGATCGTAGAAACTTGATTTTCCTATCACGTTGATTCTCAACTTCACTCTGAAATTCCTTGAACTTTTCAAAGGTCTCAGACTTGTGTTTCATTAAGTAGACATACCCATATCTACTCAAGTCATCAGTGAGGGTGAGAACATAACGATAGCCACCGCGAGCCTCAATACTCATTGGACCGCACACATCAGTATGTATGATTTCCAATAAGTTAGTTGCTCGCTCCATCGTTCCTGAGAACGGAGTCTTGGTCATTTTACCTATGAGGCATGGTTCGCACGTGTCAAATGATTCGTAATCAAGAGACTCTAAAAGTCCATCAGCATGGAGCTTCTTCATGCGTTTGACACCTATGTGACCAAGGCGGCAGTGCCACAAGTATGTGGGACTATCACTATCAATCTTACATCTTTTGGTACTTACACTATGAATATGTGTAGCATTACGCTCGAGATTCATAAAGAATAAACCATTCACCATCGGAGCATGACCATAAAACATATCTCTCATATAAATAGAACAACCAGTATTCTCGGATTTAAATGAGTAGCCATCTCGAATTAAACGAGATCCTGATACAATGTTCATGCTCAAACTTGGCACAAAATAACAATTATTGAGGTTCAAAACTAACCCCGTAGGTAAATGTAGAGGTAGCGTGCCGACGGCGATCACATCGACCTTGGAACCATTCCCGACGCGCATCGTCACCTCGTCCTTCGCCAGTCTCCGTTTATTCCGCAGATCCTGCTGTGTGTTACAAATATGAGCAACGGCACCGGTATCAAATACCCAGGAGTTACTACGAGTACTGGTAAGGTACACATCAATTACATGTATATCAAATATACCTTTGGTTTTGCCGGCCTTCTTGTCCGCTAAGTATTTGGGGCAGTTCCGCTTCCAGTGACCACTTTCCTTGCAATAAAAGCACTCAGTCTCGGGCTTGGGTCCATTCTTTGGCTTCTTCCCGGCAGCTTGCTTGCTGGGCGCGGCAACTACCTTGCCGTCCTTCTTGAAGTTCTTTTTACCCTTGCCCTTCTTGAAACTTAGTGGTTTTATTGACCATCAACACTTAATGTTCCTTCTTGACTTCTACCTCTGCTGATTTCAGCATAGCAAATACTTCAGGAATGGTCTTTTCCATCCCCTGCATATTGAAGTTCATCACAAAGCTCTTGTAGCTTGGTGGAAGCGACTGGAGGATTCTGTCAATGACCGCATCATCCGGGAGATTAACTCCCAGCTGAGTCAAGCGGTTATGTAACCCAGACATAGAGAGTATGTGCTCACTGACAGAACTATTTTCCTCCATCTTACAGCTGAAGAATTTGTCGGAGACTTCATATCTCTCGACCCGGGCATGAGCTTGGAAAACCATTTTCAGCTCTTCGAACATCTCATATGCTCCATGTCTCTCAAAACGCTTTTGGAGCCCCGGCTCTAGGCTGTAAAGCATGCCGCACTGAACGAGGGAGTAGTCATCGGAACGTGCCTGCCAAGCGTTCATAACGTCTTGTTCTGCAGGGAGAACAGGTGCGTCACCCAGCGGTGCTTGTAGGACATAATCTTTCTTGGCAGCTATGAGGATGATCCTCAGGTTCCGGACCCAGTCCGTATAGTTGCTGCCATCGTCTTTCAGCTTAGTTTTCTCTAGGAACGCGTTGAAGTTGAGGACTACGTTGGCCATTTGATCTACAAGACATATTGTAAAATATTTAGACTAAGTTCATGATAATTAAGTTCATCTAATCAAATTATAATGAACTCCCACTCAGATTTGACATCCCTTTGGTCATCTAAGTGTTACACGATCCGAGTTGACTAGGCCATGTCCGATCATCACGTGAGACGGACTAGTCATCGTCGGTGAACATTCTTATGTTGATTGTATCTTCCATACGACTCGTGTTCGACCTTTCGGTCTCCGTGTTCCGAGGCCATGTCTGTACATGCTAGGCTCGTCAAGTTAACCCTAAGTGTTTTCGCTGTGTAAAACTGTCTTACACCCGTTGTATGTGAACGTAAGAATCTATCACACCCGATCATCACATGGTGCTTCGAAACGACGAACTGTAGCAACGGTGCACAGTTAGGGGAGAACACTTCTTGAAATTTTGTAAGGGATCATCTTATTTACTACCGTCGTCCTAAGTAAACAAGATGCATAAAACATAATAAACATCACATGCAATTATATAAAGTAGTGACATGATATGGCCAATATCATATAGCTCCTTTGATCTTCATCTTCGGGGCTCCATGATCATCTTGTCACCGGCATGACACCATGATCTCCATCATCATGATCTCCATCATTGTGTCTTCATGAAGTTGTCACGCCAACGACTACTTCTACTTCTATGACTAACGCGTTTAGTAATAAAGTAAAGTAGTTTACATGGCGTTCTTCAATGACACACAGGTCATACAAAAAAATAAAGACAACTCCTATGGCTCCTGCCGGTTGTCATACTCATCGACATGCAAGTCGTGATTCCTATTACAATAGCATGAACATCTCATACATGACATATAGATCATTCATCATTCATCACAACTTTGGCCATATCATATCACAAAGCACTTGCTGCAAAAACAAGTTAGACGTCCTCTAATTGTTGTTGCATGTTTTACGTGGCTGAAGTAGGGTTCTAGCAAGAACGTTTTCTTACCTACGTGAAACCACAACGTGATTTGTCAACTTCTATTTACCCTTCATAAGGACCCTTTTCATCGAATCCGCTTCAACTAAAGTAGGAGAGACAGACACCCGCCAGCCACCTTATGCAACTAGTGCATGTTAGTCCGTGGAACCGGTCTCACGTAAGCGTACGTGTAAGGTTGGTCCGGGCCGCTTCATCCCACAATACCGCTGAAGCAAGATAAGACTAGTAGCGGCAAGAAAGTTGACAAATCTACGCCCACAACAAATTGTGTTCTACTCGTGCAAGAAGAACTACGCATAGACCTAGCTCATGATGCCACTGTTGGGGAACGTTGCAGAAAACAAAAATTTTCCTACTCGTTTCACCAAGATCATCTAGGAGTTCATCTAGCAACGAGTGATTAGATGCATCTACGTACCTTGTAGATCGCGAGCGGAAGCGTTCAAAGAACGGGGATGATGTAGTCGAACACGACGTGATCTGAATCACCGATGATCTTAGCACCGAACGGACGGTGCCTCCGCGTTCAACACACGTACGGAACAGCCACGTCTCCTCCTTCTTCATCCAGCAAGGGAGGAAGGAGAGGTTGAGGGAGATGGCACCAGCAGCAGCACGACGGTGTGGTGTTGACGGAGCTGCAGTACTCCGGCAGAGCTTCGCTAAGCACTATGGAGGAGGAGGAGGTGTTGGGGAGGGAGAAGGAGGCAACCAAAGGCCAAGGCGTTCAGGTATGAAGTCCCTCCTCTCCCCCACTATATATAGGAGGGCCAAGGGGGGGTGGCCGGCCCTAGGAGATCCAATCTCCTAGGGGGTGCGGCGGCCAAGGGGGGTTTCCCTCCCCCCCAAGGCACCTAGGAGGTGCCTTCCCCTCCTAGGACTCTTCCCCCTCAAACCCTAGGCGCATGGGCCTATGTGGGGCTGGTGCCCTTGGCCCATGTAGGCCAAGGCGCACCCCCTACAGCCCATGTGCCCCCCCGGGACAGGTGGACCCACCCGGTGGACCCCCGGGACCCTTCCGGTGGTCCCGGTACAATACCGATAACCCCGAAACTTGTCCCGATGCCCGAAACAGGACTTCCCATATATAAATCTTTACCTCCGGACCATTCCGGAACTCCTCGTGACGTCCGGGATCTCATCCGGGACTCCGAACAACATTCGGGTTACTGCATATACATATCCCTACAACCCTAGCGTAACCGAACCTTAAGTGTGTAGACCCTACGGGTTCGGGAGACATGTAGACATGACCGAGATCGCTCTCCGGTCAATAACCAACAGCCGGATCTGGATACCCATGTTGGCTCCCACATTCTCCACGATGATCTCATCGGATGAACCACGATGTCGAGGATTTAATCAACCCCGTATGCAATTCCCTTTGTCAATCGATATGTTACTTGCCCGAGATTCGATCGTCGGTATCCCAATACCTCGTTCAATCTCGTTACCGGCAAGTCACTTTACTCGTACCGTAATGCATGGTCCCGTAACCAAACACTTGGTCACTTTGAGCTCGTTATGATGATGCATTACCGAGTGGGCCCAGTGATACCTCTCCGTTATCCGGAGTGACAAATCCCAGTCTCGATCCGCATAAAACAATAGATACTTTCGGAGATACCTGTAGTGCACCTTTATAGTCACCCAGTTACGTTGTGACGTTTGATACACCCAAAGCACTCCTACGGTATCCAGGAGTTACACGCTCTCATGGTCGAAGGAAGAGATACTTGACATTGGCAAAAGCTCTAGCAAACGAACTACACGATCTCACGCTATGCTTAGGAATGGGTCTTGTCCATCACATCATTATCCTAATGATGTGATCCCGTTATCAATGACATCCAATGTCCATAGCCAGGAAACCATGACTATCTATTGATCAACGAGCTAGTCAACTAGAGGCTCACTAGGGACATGTTGGTGTCTGTTATTCACACATGTATTACGATTTCCGGATAATACAATTATAGCATGAATAAAGACAATTATCATGAACAAAGAAATATAATAATAATGCTTTTATTATTGCCTCTAGGGCATATTTCCAACAGGAAGGACACAAAATTAATAGCCTGTGTCAGAGGACAATTCCTATTCGGCTCTACAGGCGCCCGTTAGTATGTAATTTGCTGATGGGCGCCTGAAGAGTCCCCGCTCTGGGCCGGCTGGTGTAGGTTTTTGGCCCTATGTTTCAATTCGCGAAAAATGCACGCGAGTTAGTCACGATTCGAACCTGGGATATCCTTGATCGATACATACTAGTGTAACCACCGCGCCACAAAGCAAGTTGTGGTAACTTAGAACATTTTCCTTCTTTTACTATTTTTTTTCATTTTCCTGATCCTTTTTTATTTTTTCTTTGACCTGGTTTGACGATTTTTTGCAAAAACATGAACTTCTTCAAATCAACAAACTTTTTTTTGAAATTCGATGAATTTATTCCATTTGTTTGGTCTTTTTTTAATCCTTGAACTTTTTTTAATTTTTGATTAACTTTATTTCGAATTTGATGAAGTTTTTTTTAAATCCATGAACATTTTTTCAATTTGGATGAACTTTTTCAAATTGATGAACTTTTATCCAAAATTGATGAACTCTTTTTCAGAATTGATGAAGCATTTTTCAAATTTGATGAACTTTTTTTCCAGTTCATGAACTTCTTTTTGCAAATTCGATGAACTTTTTTATAATTCAGTGAACTTTTTTCAAAATCAATGAACTGTTTCTTCCAATTTGTTTAACTTTTTTCAAAATCAATGTACTTTTTTTCAAAATCATTGCCTTTTTTCGAAATTCATGAAGTTTTTTAAAAATTGGTGAACTTTTCTTCAAAAATTACGAATGTTTTCAAATTCACATTTTTTGTTCAAATAAGTCACAAAACTAAGTGATGTAGTAGATGGAATGGAACTATGCAATAAACAGCGCTGCCACATTATTCTTATAGCGTTAGAGCTATTATTGTTCACAACAGTGGAGCGGGATTAGTGGTTAGCCTAACTCCTACGTTAACGGATTGATGGCAGTTTGATTCCTGGGGATGGCCTGTGTTTTTCTTCTTTTCCTGTTTTCTCGCGCATTTATAATTTCCTGAGATGCACATTCCTGGGCCGGCCCATGAGGTGGGCCGCGTGGGCGCCAGCTACCTGTTTGGGTGCTTAAGGCGCCGAACAGGAGCTCCCATGTCAAAGATCGAACTAGCAACATTCGCGTTGGTATCCCTAAAGAAAAACAACCATCACGTTGGGTATTCATTGTTGCGGCCGACTGAGTTAAGCTCAAGCTTGTGTTCAAAAGAGATGGTTTGTTCATGGAAAACGCTCTGTTTCATCCGGATGCTAGCAGCGGGCTGAGCGAGTGTCTCACGTGTCGTCGGATCAGATTCCATCGTATGGCGGATACGTGTTATGACCAGGGGTCTAGACCCACATCGCTCAGGTGTTTTCTTTTTGCTGCGAGCCCCTCAGCTCGACCACGGCGCGGAGCGACACCACCCCTTGTAGTTGCGGCGGCGGATGAGAGGTACGGTGTCCCTCTCATAGCAATTTTCTCCCGCGCCTCCATGACGCCCTCCATTTACAGGTCCATTTTGTGGTAAATCCTAGTAGTTCCCAGCGTTAGTTGAGCAGATCCAGTGTTGGATGAGTAGATCCAGCGGTGTCCAGTTTTTGTTCACTTTTTTACTTGAGCCGCCACTCCCTCCATGTCGTCAATTTCCTCCCCATTTCACCTAGGGTTTTGTTGTCTAGATTGGATTAATTTGGTTTCTGTAGTATCTAAGGTTTATAGAGTAGATTTTAGAGGTAGGGGACGGGATTTCAGAGGTGGAGGACTAGATTCTCAGTGGTCTCAGTTAAGATGCTACTTTCTGGTCAGTGAAGTCATGTTTTCATGTTGCATTTGTTGTTTAGATGAGGTTGTTTAGATGGAAGCCAGTGTAGTCAGAGTCTTATTGTTTGTTTTATTTCTATATTGAGACAAGATTTTTAATTCTTATAGAGTTTTGCTGCATGTAATAATTTCAGCCTTTTTGTACCGAAATAACGACAATAAAGGAATTATAATGCTTCATTATTTCTGTTGTAGATGTTCAGAAAGCTCGAATCTGATTGCCCATCACATTTGTAGTGTAATTTCTACTCCTTGCTGTAATGGTGGTGTTTATTCATTTTGAGACATGATTTTTCATTCTTATATTGTCTTTGCTGCATGAAATATTTTCAGCCTTTTTGTACTATGTTCTGTAGTAATGACAAGATAGGAATGATCATGCTTCATTATTCTGTTGTAGATGTTGAGAAAGCTCGAATCCGATCGCCCATTGCATTTGTACTATATTTTTTGTTGCATGCTTTCATGGTGTACCCAATACAATTTATTCATTTTGATTTTTGTAGTCATCCGCCAGACGAAGAAGTAATGGATTCTGATTGTGCATTCACCCAATGTTTTCGCAGAAAAATGCTTGCGTGAAGTTGCCAACACAAAACTTAATCCTAGTAAGAGGCACTACATAAATGAATCTGGCTTTGGTGATCTCATGAGGATCTCACCTTTCAAAGTCTCGCATGATCTGATGGAGTGGTCAACGATGAACATGATACTGAGAGTCGTCAGCTCAGGTATTGCACTCACCTCCTATGGTTTTTTTCCTGATGCATCATGTGTGCAACCTATACTTTGTTTAAGTCATGTTGTCAGCAACCAACGAATACATTTGTTTTTGGGGTTTTAGGCTTAGTCGGAATAAGGTCATTGTGTTTACTAGAGACGTGGTGAATAAGGTTTTCAACATTCCAAGAGGCAACAGACCAATTGAGCTTTTCAAGTGACATGAGCAATGTTACCTTCGCAATATTTATCACAAGAATGGCAAGGCTCCAATTGCGCATACAGTGGATGTTCTTCATCATGCGAGGAATGATGATGCCGACCAAGAGACTGTGGGTTCTGTTAGCACTTGCAAAAGTTTTAACCCCAAGCACTGGCAACATGGTGCCCCTAGACTGCTTGCAAAGCCTTGAAGAAATGGAAAATGTCACTGAATTTTCTTGCGATGAGCATGTTTTAAGTGTTGCAATGAAAGAGGTAAAGAAGTGCCAGGACAAGATAAAATCACAGGCTACTTCTTCATTCTGGGTTGGTGGCTGCTTTCCTATGCTAGCGGTATACTTCCTTTTGGAACTATTCTATATCTCACAACATGTTATTTGTTTTTTCTAATCACATTTTTCTTTTGTTTAGATTTTATTATTTGTCTTCTTATCAGGTAATTTACATGGATCATTTGATATTTCCTCAAGGTGCTATAAACGATCACTAATTGAATTATTTTCTTCCAAGAGCTTGCTTCGTGCATCAGACTGATTTTGATCTTGTCTTGGACTTTGACAAGAATAAGCTCTCTTTGGGCAAAGCTTCATTCGGGAAGTGTCATGTAAGTTTGTGTGTTGTTTACTTCCCTCATCCATTGCAACATTTTTGTCTTTTTATCTTTCTTGCGTCCTCATGGTTTTATTTCTTGTTTCTCTCACTTTGTGACATGTAGTTTTTCCCCCCGTCAGGGACACCATACGCAGCATTGCTTGCCCAAGGCCCGGTAGGCAACAACAGTGAAGTTGCTAAAGGTCAGTAGGTTTTGGACAGCCCGGATCATGATGATACTCAAGATTGTGAGACTGAAAATATCAACTTTAATGATAATGAAGATGACATTGCTGCGAAAGAGAACCATACGGAAGGTAGCAATCAAACGGAAATTGGCAAAAGCACCGACGAAGATCTCTGTGGTTCACTGGATGATTGGCCTCAGAACCCAGCACCATTTGGGGCAGAGCTTGAGGTGAGGTTATTTTTGTGTGTGTTTTTGTTTTTGTTTTTTAATTTTGTTAATACCTTTGTACCCTTTCTTTTTTCTGGTTCCATCATATGTTAAGTTGCTTCCATACTGACGACCATCACTTTATTTTTCCATACATTTTTCAGCTCCCATCACATCTGGCTGCAATCTATGACAACCACACAAAACTATATGCTGCAAAGTTAAAAGGGGCCGTAAGGTCTTTTGGGAAAGTGTTGCAAGTGAATGGGGTAGCTTCTCAAAGATGTGCACGCTGCTTCGCCAAGTTCTCTGGAAGCAACGGATGTTAGTTTTGATGTGCCACCCCCTCGTAGCAATGATGTAGACAAGTCATATCATCATGGAGGTACCAAGGAAAGTTCTAGCAGGAAGACCGCGGATGAGCCAACAACAGACAAGGTGGTTGAGCCTGTTGAAGGAGCTCGAAGAAACCATGCAAGCGGTATTGCTCATGAGTCTAATGGCTGCGATGTGGTTGAGATTGGCACACGAACTAGTTTTGTTGTCAGTGAGCCCCTTGCACAGTGTTTTGGGAATGCAAAGGAGAAAGTGTCTAGTGGTGAAGATATTGAGCATGGTCACCAACTCATCCAGCGCAATCACTCTATGCATACTATTGTGGATGGACATTGGAGTGATGCACCATCAACGAGTCTATTCCAAGAGGGCACTGAGGAGTACGATTGGTGGATGAGTGTCCAAAGTCAAGATGTGAACTCCAATGCTCCAACCCATGGCAACACTGCTACAACACCAAAGTCTTGACTTATTTTTGATGTCACTCCTCAGGCTGTAATATCAAGAGTAAAGCTCAAACGTGATACCTTCCTCCTCAAGATTAGGCACTTGGTTGATTATATAATCTGTCGATGTTGTCACTTGCCAAAGACGCCGCATATGTAGAAGTTATCAGGTTGACGCTCTATTTTGTACCATCCCCATACTGGTGTTGTAGTTATTTCTCCAGTGAAAGCAACATTATCTTCACGGTCTAGCATTGTTTCTTGTAGGTGTTCATACTGCCTTACAAATGTAAAAATCGAGTTTTGCGGATGCACCAACATCTTGAAATAAGAATTCAGCCCTTCTAATCTCCCGGTTGTGCAGGGGAGGGGGGGAGGCTGCCACTGGTACATCGAGATGCTATACAAACGGTTTTTAACCCCTTTCCGCGGCGGCATTTGATAACCCACAAGTATAGGGGATCAATTGTAGCCTCTTTCGATAAGTAAGAGTGTCGAACCCAACAAGGAGCTAAAGGTAGAACAAATATTCCCTCAAGTTCTATCGACCACCAATACAACTCTTCGCATGCGTTAACATTCACTTTACCTAGAACAACTATAAAACTAGAAGTACTTTGTAGGTAGTGTTGGATAGGTTTGCAAGATAGTAAAGAGCACGTAAATAAAAGCTAGGGGTTGTTTAGATAAAAACACAATAAAGTAAATATAGCGAGTGTGGAAAAGTGGTGGTAGGAGTTGCGAAATTGTCCCTAAGCAATTGACTACTTTACTAGACCAATAGCAAGTTTTATGTGGGAGAGGCCACTGCTAGCATGTCATCCCTGACTTGGAATTCTATGCACTTATGATTGGAACTATTAGCAAGCGTCCACAACTACTAACGTTCATTAAGGTAAAACCCAACCATAGCATTAAGTTATATTGGTCCCCTTTAATCCCGTATGCATCAATTTCTATGCTAGGTTGAAGCTTCTGTCACTCTTACCCTCCAATACATAGTCATATGAACATACAACTAACCCTATGGTGTGATCCACGCGCGCGCTCATATGATGGGCACCAAAGGACAGCAACATAACCGCAAGCAAATTAAATCAATCATAGCAATTCATCAACCACCGATAGGACAACGAAAATCTACTCAGACATCATAGGATGGTAACACATCATTGGATAATAATATGAAGCATAAAGCACCATGTTCAAGTAGAGGGTACAGCAGATTGCGGGAGAGTGGACAGTTGTAGATTGAGGGGGGAAGGTGAGGGAGATGTTCGCGGTGATGATGATGGTGGCCACGACAATGTTCCGGCGCCACCGAAAGAGAGGGGGAGAGGGGCCCCCTTCTTCTTCTTCCTTGACCTCCTCCCTAGATGGGAGAAGGGTTTCCCCTCTGGTCCTTGGCCTCCATGGCATGGGAGGGGGGAGAGCCCCTCCGAGATTGGATCTGTCTCTCTGTGTCTCTCTGTTTCTGCGTTTCGGTATTCTGCCCTTTCACCGTTTCATATATATATGGAGATCCGTAACTCCAATTGGATTGAAACCTTCGCCGAGATTTTTTTTTCTGAAAAATAGCTTTCTTGCGTATGAAGAAGAGCAGAGACCGCCTTACGGGGGGCCCATGAGGTTCAGGGGCGCGCCCAGGTGGGGTAGGCGCGCTCCCTGCCTCGTGGCCTTCTTGGGCACCGTCTCGCATTGATTCTTCCTCCCATATTCTCCAAATATTCCAAAAATATTCTCCGTCCATTTTTATCCCGTTTGGATTCCGTTTGATATGGGGTTTCTGCGAAACATAAAACATGCAACAAATAGGAACTCGCACTGGGCACTGGATCAATATGTTAGTCCCAAAAATAGTATAAAAAGTTCCCAAAAAGTATATGAAAGTTGTATAATATTGGCATGGAAAAATCAAAAATTATAGATACGACGGAGACGTATCAGCATCCCCAAGCTTATTTCCTGCTCGTTCTCAAGTAGGTAAATGATAAAAAAGATAATTTTTGATGTGGAATGCTACCTAGCATAATCCTGGTCATGTATCAAATCATGGCATGAATATTAAGAAACGGGTGATTCAAGGCAATAGTCTATCATTTGACATAAAAACTGTAATACTTCAAGCCTACTAATAAAGTAATCATGTCTTTTCAAAATAACATGGCCAAAGAAAGTTATCCCTACAAAATCATATGGTCTGGCTATGCTCCATCTTCACCACACAAAATATTCAAATCATGCACAACCCCGATGACAAGCCAAGTAATTGTTTCATACTTTTGACGTCCTCAAACCTTTTCAACTTTCACGCAATACATGATAGTGAGCCATGGATATAGCACTATAGGTGGAATAGAATATGATGGTGGAGGTTGTGTGGAGAAGACAAAAAGGAGAAAGTCTCACATCGACGCGGCTAATCAACAGGCTATGGGGATACCCATCAATTGATGTCACTGCAAGGAGTAGGGATTTCCATGCAACGGATGCACTAAGAGCTATAAGTGTATGAAAGCTCAAACTGGAAACTAAGTGGGTGTGCATCTAACTTGCTTGTTCATGAAGACCTCGGGCATTTGAGGAAGCCCATCATCGGAATATACAAGCCAATTTCTATAATGAAAATTCCCACTACTATATGAAAGTGATAACTCAAGATACTCTCTATATGAAAAACATGGTGCTACTCTGAAGCACAAGTGTGGTAAAAGGATAGTAACATTGCCCCTTCTCTCTTTTTCTCTCTTTTTTTCTCTTTTTTTGGTGGGCTTCTTTGGCCTCTTTTTTATTTGGGCTTCTTTGGCCTCTTTTATTTTGATAACCTCACATGGGACAATGTTCTAATAATGATGATCATCACACTTTTATTTACTTACAACTCAATATTACAAGTCGATACTAGAACAAAGATATGACTCTATATGAATGCCTCCGGCGGTGTACCGGGATGTGCAAGCCATGAAAATATCATGCTAGCTATCTTACGATCATGCAAAGCAATATGACAATGAATGCTCAAGTCATGTATATGATGATGATGGAAGTTGCATGTCAATATATCTCGGAATGGATATGGAAATGCCATAATAGGTAGGTATGGTGGCTGTTTTGAGGAAGATATAATAAGGCTTATGTGTGACAGAGTGTATCATATCATGGGGTTTGGATGCACCGGCGAAGTTTGCACCAACTCTCGAAGTGAGAAAGGGCAATGCACGGTACCGAAGAGGCTACCAATGATGGAAGGGTGAGAGTGCGTATAATCCATTGACTCAACATTAGTCATAAAGAACTCACATACTTATTGCAAAAATCTATTAGTCATCAAAACAGAGTACTACGCGCATGCTCCTAGGGGGATAGATTGGTAGGAAAAGACCATCGCTTGTCCCCGACCGCCACTCATAAGGAAGACAATCAATAAATACCTCATGCTTCGACTTCATTACATAACGTTTCACCATACCTGCATGCTACGGGAATCACAAACCTCAACACAAGTATTTATACTAATCCACAACTACCCGCTAGCATGACTCTAATATCACCATCTTTATATCGCGAAACTATTGCAAGGAATCAAACATATCATATTCAGTGATCTACAAGTTTTATGTAGGATTTTATGACTAACCATGTGAGTGACCAGTTCCTGTCATCTCTCTAAATAGATATAATTGATGCAAGAGAGTTTAATTATTTCTACAAAAGATATTCCCACGCTCTAACAAATATAAGTGAAGCAAAAGATCACTCTATAAATGGTGGTTTTCTATGTGAGGAGAAACAGGCAATCCAGACTTCAAATGATATAAGTGAAGCACATGAAGCATTCTATAAAGCCATACTCAAAGAATATAAGTGAAGTGCAATGAGCATTCTATAAATAAACCAAGGACTACCTCATACCAGCATGGTGCATAAAATAAAAATGAAAACTAAATGCAAAAGACGCTCCAAGATTGCACATATCGCATGAACGAAACAAATCCGAAAACATACCGATACTTGTTGAAGAAAGAGGGGATGCCTTCCGGGGCATCCCCAAGCTTAGACGCTTGAGTCTCCTTGAATATTTACTTGGGGTGCCTTGGGCATCCCCAAGCTTGAGTTCTTGCCTCTCCTCCTTTTCCTCATATCGAGACCTTCTCGATCGTCAAACACTTCATCCACACAAAACTTCAACAAAAAACTCGGTAAGATCTGTTAGTATAATAAAGCAAATCACTACTCTAAGTACTGTTGCAAACCAATTCATTTTTTTTTGCATTATATCTACTGTATTATAACTTTTTTATGGCTTAATCCACTGATATAAGTCGATAGTTACATCAAAACAAGCAAACTATGCATCAAAAACAGAATCTGTCTAAAACAGAACAGTCTGTAATAATCTGAACATTAACCATACTTCCGGTACTTTAACAATTCTTCCAAAATTAGGAAACATAAAAAATTTGTATATAAAGACAATGCAAAAAGAATCATAACCATTTGACGTACCAGTAAAAAATTAAAATTGGCGCACTACAGCCAAAGTTTCTGTCCTGCACCATACAAACCAACAAGCATTGTGAACATCCTAAAGGCAAACCTTGGCACATTATTTTTATAATACAATGGAATTTTACAAGGGGATAATTATTTTTGTTCAAAATTTTCTGTAATTAAGATTCACAAAGTTTCCATGGGCATGAACAAACTTCAAGGACGTCCCCCACTTTCACAATGCTCGTCTATCTCACTTTCACTTTTCTTTTTGAAAAGTTTTGGGTTCCCCTCTTTATTTTTTTGTTTTTAAACTATATAAAATCACACAACAGAAATAAATGACTCTCTAAAACTTCCGGGTTGTCTCCCTGGCAGCGCTTTCTTTAAAGCCATTAAGCTAGGCATATAGTGCTCAAGTAGTGAATCCACCCGGATCCCAAGGTATATCAAAGCCAATTTTAATTAGCAATGATTTGTCATTTAGTAGTGAGAACAAAGCAACATATATCAAACAAAGACGAAGCCTAACTCTCTTCCTATGCATTGGCATGTCATAAAATAACAATTCATGCACACATAGTAAAGGCCAACGCGTAGTATAAACAGTCTCTTGCAATTTTTTCGTGTTGGAAACATAAAGAGGTGGAGATGTAGTTCCTCTCTCATAATAATTGCAACTAGGAGCAGCAAGCACATGCATATTATATTCATCAAAATCATCATGTGTAGTAGTAAAAGGCAACCCATCAATATAATCCTTAATAAACGCAAACTTCTCTGATATAGTGTAGTTTGGAGAATTCAAAAAGATAATAGGACTATCATGCGTGGGTGCACTAGCAAAAATGTCATGTTTAACATAAGGAACTATAGGAAGTTCATCTCCATAAGCATAATTCATATTGGCATCTTGGCCACAAGCATAGTAAGCATCATCAAAAAGGGATATTTCAAGAGAATCAACGGCATCATAACAGTCATTATAGCAATCATCCTTCAGTAAGCATGAAGGGAAATTAAACAATGTATGAGTTGAAGAGTTACTCTCATTAGAAGGTGGAAACGGGCAGCTAATCCGCTATTCCTCCTTTTGTTCTTCGCTCTCCTCATCATATTTTTCATCCAATGAGCTCACAGTTTCGTCAATTTCTTCTTCCATAGATTCCTGCAAAATATTAGTCTCTTCTTGGACAACGGAGACTTTCTCAATAAATGCATGAATATCGGAATTGAATTCATAGTTGGCATAGAAATATTTAAGGATAGCTAAATTTTCAGGTCTATAAACAACATCATAAAGATTTTCAAACTCTTTGAACATAGATTCAATTTCATAAGCACCCATAAAAGCAACAAATTCTTCTATTTGTTCCACATCAGAGTAATCATATATACCTCTAGCATAAGAAGCCAAGGTTTCATTATCATTAAATTCGCATGAAAAGGGAAGGTGTGGAGCCTTCATCCTAGAGTAACGAGTATAATCATATCTCAAGCATAGTTTCCTAGCATACCAATGCAACATATGAATTTGATCCCATAATAGTTTCCCTTTTTGAGTCAAGTGATAATCCCTAAAGTATTCACGTTGTTCCAACGTGTTTCCCATAACATAGTTGAATGGGGTTTTCTCAGGATTATTAAAGTAGTAAATAATATCTTTCACATAACGAGCATCGAGGGTTTTAGGAGGTTCCCCATCTCCATGAGTAGCAAGTACACCTAATTTTTTTGGTCTTTCGTGTTCCATATCCATAACTAAAGATAGAGAACAACTAAGAACAACAAATAAAAATTACTTAGTGATAAAGCAAACAAGCACGCACGAGAATATTCACCCCACGCTATTGCTCCCCGGCAACAGCGCCAGAAAAAGGTCTTGATAACCCACAAGTATAGGGAATCAGTTGTAGCCTGTTTCGATAAGTGAGAGTGTCGAACCCAACGAGGAGCTAAAGGTAGAACAAATATTCCCTCAAGTTCTATCGACCACCGATACAACTCTACGCACGCTTTAATGTTCACTTAACCTAGAACAAGTATAAAACTAGAAGTACTTTGTAGGTAGTGTTGGATAGGTTTGCAAGATAGTAAAGAGCACGTAAATAAAAGCTAGGGGATGTTTAGATAAAACACAATAAAGTAAATATAGCGACTATGGAAAAGTGGTGGTAGGAGTTGCGAAATTGTCCGGAAGCAATTGACTACTTTACTAGACCGATAGCAAGTTTTATGTGGGAGAGAGGCCACTGCTAGCATGTCATCCCTGACTTGAAATTCTATGCACTTATGATTGGAACTATTAGCAAGCGTTCGCAACTTCTAACATTCATTAAGGTAAAACCCAACCATAGCATTAAGTTATATTGGTCCCCCTTCAATCCCGTATGCATCAATTTCTATGCTAGGTTGAAGCTTCTGTCACTCTTGCCCTCCAATACATAGTCCTATCAACATACAACTAACCCTATGGTGTGATCCAGGCGCGCGCTCATATGATGGGCACCAAAGTACAGCAACATAACCACAAGCAAATTAAATCAACCATAGCAATTCATCAACCATCGATAGGACAACGAAAATCTACTCAAACATCATAGGATGGCAACACTTCATTGGATAATAATATGAAGCATGAAGCACCATGTTCAAGTAGAGGGTACAGCGGGTTGCGGGAGAGTGGACCGCTGTAGATAGAGGGGGGAGGTGATGGAGATGTTCGCAGTGATGATGATGGTGGCCACGGCAGCATTCCGGCGCCACCGGAAGAGAGGGGGGGAGGGGCCCCCTTCTTCTTCTTCTTCTTCCATGACCTCCTCCCTACATGGGAGAAGGGTTTCCCCTCTGGTCCTTGGCCTCCATGGCATGGGAGGGGCGAGAGCCCCTCCGAGATTGGATCTGCCTCTCTGTGTCTCTCTGTTTCTGCGTTTCTGTATTCTGCCCTTTCACCGTTTCGCATATATATGGAGATCCGTAACTCCGATTGGATTGAAACCTTCACCGAGATTTTTCTTCTTCTGAAAATTAGCTTTCTTGTGGCCGAAGAAGAGCATGAACCGCCTTACGAGGGGCCCACGAGGATCAGGGGCGCGCCCAGGTGGGGCAGGCGCGCCCCCTGCCTCGTGGCCACCTCGGGCACCGTCTCGCATTGATTCTTCCTCCCATATTCTCCAAATATTCCAAAAATATTCTCCGTCCGTTTTTATCCCGTTTGGATTCCGTTTGATATGGGGTTTCTGCGAAACATAAAACATGCAACAAACAGGAACTGGCACCGGGCACTCGATCAATATGTTAGTCCCAAAAATAGTATAAAAAGTTGCCAAAAAGTATATGAAAGTTGTATTATATTGGCATGGAACAATCAAAAATTATAGATATGACGGAGACGTATCAGCATTCTGAACCGTTACCGAGTGAGTGTGTGCGATAGGGGGGTCCTTCCCATACGACCCAAAAACCGTCGGGGATAGGGAGCCATGATGCAGAGGCCTTGACAAATGTAATCGTATGCGATGCAGCACACACTAAATTCTTTCACACGTGTGAGATCGGTGATTAAATGTTTCTAATGACGCAGTGAAACCAAACGGTGTGTCGTAATGAACCATTTGGGAAAGAGTACGTAAGGCACTTGGGCCAACATATCATTTGTGTGTGATATTAGGTTCAATTTTGTTTTTATTTTTATTTTTATGAAATGCCACATATTTTGGAATTTTTAGGAAAATGATTGAAAATAAATAAATATCCATAATTAAAAATCGCTCTTTTAAAAAATGTTTGTGTTTTGTTATTCTGAGCAACTTTTGAAGACACAAAAATATTAATTGTAACTCATGCATATTTATTAAAACATGTATATTTGTTTTTTGAACAATTTTTTGAATTTTTTTAAAAGCATAAGCATTTTTTGTAAAAGAAAAACAAACAAAAAACGTAAAAATGAAAAAGAAACAAAATATAAACTAAAAAAGAAAAAGACACAATTTTTTTAATAAACCAATAATCTGAAAAAGGTATTCATGAATTTGAAAAATAGTTTCTGGATTTGAAAATTTCCATGGGTTTTGTGAAAAAGTTGTAAATAAACTGAAAAAGTTCATGGATTTATTAAATTTCACTAGTTTGTAAGCAAAAAACTAAAAAAAAGTTCACAGATTTGGAGAAAGTTCATGAAATTTGAAACAATGTTCGCGAAGTTGAAGAAGATTCACAAAGTTCAGAAAAGTTCACGAATTCTGTGGAAAATTGAATTCTTGGAAAATTCACGCATTTGAAAAAAATATCCAAAAATAAGAAGAAAAGGAAATAGAGAAAAGAAAAGAATATAAATACCCAAGTAAAAAACCAAAGAAAAACCAACCAAAATGAGCCAATAGAGAAGGAAAACCAGAGTCTTTCTTTTTAGCTTCTGCAAAAAAAAGAGTCTTTCTTTTTAGCGAGGTATTTGACGCACTACGAAAGATGGAAAAACAAAAACGTAGACACAGGGTGAGGTATCCTAGCTGGTTAATGTGCCTTGTTATGAACCACGAGGTTCTGAGTTTGAGTCGTATGTAATGCACTTATTTTCTAAAGGTTGCAAAAAGGAAAAAAGGGAAAAAATTAGGCCCAGCCTAGGTCAGAGGGGGTGTGTACAGTGAAGGAATAAAAAAGAATAAAAGCAATGTAAAAAAAGGCCAAACAGAACCCCCAAGAGAAGAAAAATAGATTTAGAAGATGCACAACAAGAAGTACTCCCTCCGTTCATAAATAGTGTCTGAATTTTGTACTAACTTCATAAATATATAAAAGAAGTAATTAGGCATAGCAAGTGAGTTGTCCTGATTGGTTATAGCGGGTGGAACTAAACGAAGAAGTTGGGAGTTTGATTCCAACCTCAGGCACCTATTTTTTGATGGTTAAAAAAAGGAGAAAAAAAGGTGTGACATGCGGATGGATCGGCTGTGTATGTCTATGCAACTGGTATGCCACATACGGAGGTGGGTATACCTTATATATCAAGAGATGTTAAAGAAATCCTGGTACACTGCCACACTCGGTCCTAGTTAGTACCTTAAATAGCCATTTATTAAAAAGCACATATTCATATACAACCGATAGTATAATGTTTAAACGTAATGATTATTTGCGGGTAATTGTCTATTTTGCTTGAACATTTTACCAAATGTACAATACTTTCACAAGACAAAGTTCACACCACTTGACAAAATATTCCTCTTACAAACGCAAGATAAATCTAAAAGGGAGCATATTGCCAGGACATGTTGCACTCGCTCATGAAACATATACATCAATACAAATGTAGAGCCAACAGTGCACATCCCATCACTGGTAGAAAAAGGGACTATAGTCCCGGTTCGTAAGGGCCTTTAGTCCCGGTTCCGGAACCGGGACTAAAGTGTCGGTACTAATACCTCCCCCCTTTAGTCCCGGTTTAATCCAGAACCGGGACTAAAGGCCCTCCACGTGGGCAGTGCGCAGAGCCCAGTCAGGAGACCCTTTGGTCCCGGTTGGTGGCACCAACCGGGACCAATAGGCATCCACGCGTCAGCACTTCTGTGGCTGGTGTTTTTGTTTTTTTTGAAAGGGGGGGGGGGTTGGGGGTTTTGGGGGGTTAATTTAGGTGTTTCATATATTGTGTTAGCTAGTTATAATTATATAGAGAAGTGTCCTCTGTTATGTCCGTACTTGGTCGACGCTACGTACTATACATACGTATATAGAGCGGACTAGACACACTAGCTAGGTAGTAAGAAAACGAAGGAAACAGAAGATCGTCATGAACATATATGCATATATATCAACGCCTTGGCAATCGAATCGATCCTGCTCGTCTTCCTCCTCCCACCACATTTGCCCGGTCGATCGCCTCATTGACCCTCCTCACTTGTCACTGCTCGCCATCACTAGTAAAAAACAGGGCTTTGGTCCAAGCTCGATCTACACATTAGCTAGGGTTTTCCCTAGTAGTGTTTTGAGGTGTTATATAATATGCGCTCGTTGGGTTGGTACATACTACACACTACAAGAAATATGTCAACTTGTGACCACCACTATTGGTCACTGAATGGTCACAAATTTCCATTTGTGACCTTTTTGTGACCAAAAACATAAGGTCAAAGGTTGTCCGTCATAAACTGACTATAGCGACCTTTCTTCTAGAATGGTCGAAGACGTTTACGACCAAAATACGTCTACTGTGGCGTTTTGGTCACTAGCAACCTCCCCAGGCTATGTAGGCATCCAGCGTGGCAATCTGACATGGCACACGATTCAGCCCGGTCCAATTCGGTGTTTATATGGGCCGAGCCCATTAATTCGGCCTTTTTAATATTTATTTTTCCTATTAATTTTTGCTAGCTACATGGGCTGGCCCAGCAATTCGGCCTTTTTATTTCATTCCATTTCGCAGTCCATTTCATTAAGCCTTTTTTACAGGTTTTTCATAAATGCAGAATATTCTAGTCCACTATTGTTTGGGCCATAGCCTTTTTAAAGCCCAAATACTATTCGATCCAGTAGAACATTCATCTTTTTCATTCACATATTTCATTTTACACATTTCAAATGCAAACAATCAATAATTCTCTCAATTAAATGATCAAATCCACAAACTGACAACAGCACATACATGTCTGCACGATCCAACAACTGTACATATACAATAAAAAACAAATACACAGGCACCATCAACTAAAACTATGGTGCACATCTCCAGGCTTCTCTGATCTTCTATTAGAGTAGCAGCAACCTCGACGACATTAGATCTTGATCTACATAAATTATTAGTGGAAGTTAAATCATTGCCAATAAAATATACCCATTCAAGAGAATAAAAATTATACATAAATGCCCAAATGCCTCAGTTCAACAAGCACTAAGCATGGCATAGCAAAACTTCCAAAACTTGACTGCAACACGTTAACATATGAAGCATAATGATAAAACAGAACAATGGATTTACTGTGTCTATATTCTGGTGACCCTGTCATTTGTTACATGATACACTCATGTGTACATATTCTGATAACCATTATCATCTAGCCAAAAAAAACATGGACATGATACCAGTTACCTACCAAGACATAGAAAGTCATTCACTACAAACAATAAACAGAAAATACAGCAGAGAGAGTGTCTCTCTCACCAGATGTGGTGGTCGCTGCCGGAATTACAGAGTTCAATACAGACAAGGCAACTTAATGCAAGATAAGATAAAAAATAAGCCACATATTTTCTGCTAGCAAACAATAGGTTGAAACCAAGTCATGGCTGCAAATACAGGAACTAAGTTATAATGAGACTGGTCCCTTTAATGTTTTACTTTATCTGTCCATAAAGACTGAAAGTTCAAGAGAACTACTTGGATGTTACAACAGTTTCAACGCGTTTAAATAACAGCGTAACAAAAGCCAGCCATGCCTCGACGATCGTGGTATCGCAGACCACATAGGCAAGAAAGGGGAGGGACCAAAAAAGTCACCTAAACCACTCATGCTGCATCCAGCACCGCTGGCACCACCTATTCCTGCTCAAATAGAGTAGTATGTCATGGGATAGTGACTTATCAATAATAGCATTTCAGGAAAACAGTATGTTTACATGATAGTACGTAATGGGACAGTGACCTATCAATCACATAACACAGTCCGATAGAAACATCGCTATTTGCCCCTAAACTAAACCAAGATAGTATGTACTGCAGAGAAAACCAACCTACAGTAGCCATGGTACTAAGAAGAGTAGTAGGTCAGCCTCCTATACACCCAATCTACAGCAGTTGCACCCAAACACCCAAACACCCAATCTACAGCTACCGCCACAGAAATAGCATCAACAGACCAAACTGGATCAGAAGCCGACGCGAGACAACAGCAACAGGAGAACCCAAGCAGAACCACCACGGGAAACGAAACGAGATGATACTGGGGAGACGAGGAGCGAGGGAAGGGCCGGGTCGGGGCACTGACCTTGGCCTTCATCCTGCCGCCAGCAGCAAGGGATTCGCCGGTGCGGGAGCCTTCCTTGGCCATCATCCTGCCGCCAGCAGCTAGGGAGTCGCCGGTGCGGGAGCCTTCCTTGGCCTTCATCCTGCCGCTGGCCGCCAACCTACAGCAACAACCACCAATGCAAACGATCAGAGCCCGTGGAAGCCAAGAACACGGGGAACAACACAGGGAACCGAGCATCGAAACACAGGGCACCGCCACCAAGTACAGCTCTATACAAGTCTAAGAGAGATATCCACACAACGCAATGCAACATCTGTATGTCGTTGCAACCCCATGACATGCAAACTGATATGCCAGACTTAGCCACGCAATAAGGATCCAGTACACTTCCTCTCATGCATCCAAACAACATATAAACATGTATGTACAGTACACTGATTCTAGAAAAGAAAACACAATGCAATCAAGGATAAATGGACCATTTCCCCACAATTTTTTTCCTGATTCAAACAACTACAATCCAGCCACTGATGTTGAACTGTACATTTAGTACTGATCTTAATCATGAAAAATTTAAGTTGACATTCTAATTTGCTCACACATTTGCTCACATGAGAATCAACTTCAGGGAATAAACATCACATTTGCTCAAAATTGAACTGTACATTAAGTACTGATCTTAATCATGAAAAGCTTATGTTTAGGAGCAAGCAAAGCTATCCATTTCAGTGATTTGTAATGTTAAAATATTCTGGACATTTCAAAGTTCTCTACATTCTACTGAAGTGCTATCAGTTCTCCACAAAAACATTTCCTACGATTCAAACAAAGTTTTAGGTGGAGCAGGACCTAGAAACAATGTCTGGGAGCACCTCAACCAAAAGTAGGTGTATGATCATCATCTCACTGGTTGCAACTTGCAAATTCAACAACAAAATGAAACAAGTGTTAAGTTGATCAATAATTGAAGCAAACCATAGTGTAAGACATGCTTAGCATCGTGCCAAAGCTGCTGCAGCTACGAAACTATCAGGAAAATGACTCTATACTGGCCCCAACTGGCAGAAATAAGCATCACGTGTCAAAATTCGACGAACATTTCTGATGATCCCAGTCCTGACTACTTCCTATACCGAATTCTCCACATCTACTTCAGCTCGTATGCACTAAAGGTAAACCATTATGTGCAAACTAACGAAACCAGGCATCAAAATCGCTCAATTACGGACCAAACTATCAAACCACTGCTCGCAAATCGCGCCACCAGCCCCAAATTCCAAGCCGCGGCCATGCCAAATCACGCAATCAGCATCCCAAACCTATAAAACAGAAAGCAAAGCTCCCAGATCCGATGCTCTCACCGCAACAGCGAGGAAATTGACGAGCTTGAACGAGAACTTGCGGAGCTCGCGGAAGAGGAGGTAGGAGAGCACGATGAAGGAGGAGCCGACGAGTGAGAGCGCCGCCGTGGTGGTGCCCACGGTGTCGAGGATCTTGCAGTTTCTCAGGGACTGCTCGCCACCGCTGACGCCGCCAGGGCCGATGCTGCCATCGTGTCGCCAGGGCCACAGCCACGTGGTCGACAGGCGCCACGCAGAAGCGATCGCGGATTTGGGCCCCGACACCGCGGACCCCCTCCGCCAACGGCACCCCGCCGCCGGCCGCCATGGAGGGGTTAGCCATCGAGCAGGAAGGGGTACGTCTCGGCTCGGCGTGTAGGAGGCCGGGATTGGGGGAGGTCTACGGCGGTGGCTGGGTTGGAAGCATTTGTGGATCGATCCAGAGAGGAGGTGGAGTCGTGGGTTGGGGGTGATCGATCCAGAGAAGAGGAGGAGTCGTGGGTTGGGGGTGATCGATCCAGAGAGGAGGAGGAGTCGTGGAGTCATGGGTTGGAGGGGATCTCGCTGGACAGAGGGCGCCGGAGGTGGCGGCGGCCAGGGAGGAGTGGAGCGCTAGGGTTCGAGAGAGAGAGAGAGAGAGGAGGACACGAGGGGTTGGGTGGGGTTCGCGAGAGAGGAGTGCGCGTTGTGGGTTGGGTGCGTGGGTGAGACAGGCGGGCCGTTGGATTCAGGAGCATCCGACGGTGATTAGGCATGATCCGCGTGAGATGCTCCTAGACCAATCAGAACGCAGTATACAAGTATGATATTTTGATCATCTAAATTGGTCGTAATCGATTAAAAGTAAGGTTTTAAATCATATTGGCTATTTTATGACCTGAAAAATAAAAATAAAAATGGAATACCTTCTCATGTGTCATCCAATTTGACCTTAGTTTTTAGGAACAATGACAAATCGAAATAAGAAAAATGTCTTTTAAAAGAGTTAGGAGAAATGAGTTTTTTAAAACATTTTCTATTTTTCAAGTGTCCAAATTGAGTTTTTGTGAAGGACCTACCATATATTTGTTGTAATATTGGACCAAATCATTTTGATAAAATAATAGGTCATACATAATGCACAATTGACCAAATGGTTGGGTGTCAAAAGTTTTGATCCACCTCTGGTGAAAAAGACAAATTTCCGCCGATTCAGCTTGAAGCGGGTCAAATTTGAACTGCAGCTGCCTCATAGTTTGCTCTATATTTTTCCAAAAATCATTTCTAGGTACATAAGTATCTATTTAATAAGAGAAACACCAAAAAAAATTTCAAGATTCAACCACTATCTACGAACGGTCATGCCTACCGTTTTGACCGCATTTTGAAACGGGCATAAAAAATTAAAAAAATTAAAAAATTGGGAAACCTTCGCATTGTGTCATTATATGTGACCAAGTTTCCAGGAAAAATAATAAACTTGCAATACGTTAATTATTTAAAAAAAATCTCAGAAATGAGCTATCATGCATGAAGATTCATGGCTTTCAAGCCAAATGATCAATCTTATGGTCACATTCAATGCATAGTTTGTTCAAATGATCTCATATTATGCACAAGGGTGCATCTTGGAATTCCAAACAATGTTGCCTAAGGGAGTTTTCACTTCCATTGCACAAAAGAGCTATTTTCCATTTTTTAAGTGCCCCAAATGAGGTTTTTCTCTGAAGGACCTATCAAATAATTATTGCAAAATTAGACCAAATCATTTTTCTAAAATACTAGGCCATATTTAATTCACAATTGACCAAATGGTTGGGTGTAAAAAGTTTTTATCCACCTCTGGTGAAAAAGACAAATTTCCGCCGATTCAGTTGTAAGCGGGTCAAATTTGGACTGCAGCTGCCTCATAGTTTGCTCTTTATTTTTCCCAAAAATCATTTCTAGGTACATGAGTATCTATTTAATTAGAGAAATATCAAAACTTTTCCAAGATTCAGCCACTAGCTAGGAACGGTCAAGCCCGCCGTTTTGACCGCATTTTGAAACGGGCATAAAAACTTCAAAAAAAATCAAAAAATTAGAAAACCTTCGCATTGTGTCATTATATGTGACCAAGTTTCCAGGAAAAATAATAAACTTGTAATACGGCAATTCTTTTAAAAAAGTGTTCTTAGAAATGAGCTATCATGCGTGAAGATTCATGGCTATCAAGCCAAATATCAATCTTATGGCCATATTCTTGGCATAGTTTGTTTAAATGATCTCATATTGTGCGAAAGGGTGCATCTTGGAATGTCCAAAAATGTTTCCTAAGGAAGTTTTCATTTTCTGTGCACGGAAAAACCATTTTCCATTTTTCGATTGCCCCAAATGAGGTTTCTTTGTGAAGGACCTACCAAATAATTGTTGCAAAATTGGACCAAATCATTTTTATAAAATACTAGGCAATATTTAATGCACAATTGACCAAATGGTTGGGTGTAAAAAGTTTTGATCCACCTCTCGTGAAAAAGACAAATTTCCGTCTATTCAGTTGGTAGCGGGTCAAATTTGAACTGTAGCTGCCTTGTAGTTTGCTCTTTATTTTTTCCAAAAATCATTTCTAGGTACATAAGTATCTATTTTATCATATAAACACCAAAAAAATTCCAAGATTCAACCACTAGCTAGGAACGGTCATTCCCGCCGTTTTGACCGCATTTTGAAACGGGCATAAAAAATTCAAAAAAAATAAAAAAATTGGGAAACCTTCGCATTGTGTCATTATATGTGGACAAATTCCCAGGAAAAATAAAAAACTTGTAATACGGCAATTATTTTAAAAAAGTGTTCTCAGAAACAAGCTATCACGTGTGGAGATCAATGGCTTTCAAGCCAAATGATCAATCTTATGGCCACATTCATGGCATAGTTTGTTCAAATGATCTCATATTGTGCACAAGAGTGCATATTGGAATGGCAAAACAATGTTGCCTAAGGAAGTTTTCATTTTCTTTGGACGAAAAGACCATTTTCCATTTTTCGAGTGCCCAAAATGAGGTTTTTTTGTGAAGGACCTCCCAAATAATTGTTGCAAAATTGGACCAAATCATTTTTCTAAAATACTAGGCCATATTTAATGCACAATTGACAAAATGGTTGGGTGTAAAAAGTTTCGATCCACCTCTCGTGAAAAAGAAAAATTTCCGCCGATTTAGTAGGAAGCGAGTCAAATTTGAACTGCAGCTGTCTCATAGTTTGTTATTTATTTTTTTCCAAAAATCATTTCTAGGTACATAAGTACCTATTTAATCATAAATACATGGTTTGGTGGCGATACGTCGAGGTTTGGGCGGTGGCCGAGGGCCCCAACTCTAGAGCGCGTAAACTCGCATGCCCGCCGCGTGGTCACCGCGTGACCCTGGCATTGCCATGTGTTCTGGGCGGCATAGGCATGTCTAGTGGGTTGGGAACTCCCCAGGTAGGTGCTAGTAAGAAAATTACAACATTCTCACGAGGAGACCGATCGATGCTCAAACATGAATAAGCAGCCAAGTGTTTGATTAGCGGTACGGGAAATGCACATGGCCAATGGGCGTGAGTTTTGGCCGAGGATGATTATTGACTAAGGAGAATTTATTCACAAATTTTCAGCTCAAAAGGAGGATCCTAGGTGGTACTTTCTTTGCAAAGTACCACACTGGACAAAAATATGAATGTTGAAGCTGGGCTCAAAATAAATGAATGGATTGAGCTGAAATTTGGTGGAGGATGGTTATTTGGCCATAGGAAAGCATTGTAGAAAATTGATATCATTTTGACATGCCAAATTAGTACTTCCTTCACAATGCTCTTCTATGGACAAAAACTTGGGAAAACTAGTGAGAGAGATTGGATGAATGAAATGAGCTAAAAATTGGTGTAGGTAAGTTACATAGGTATGGTCATGCGCTGGTAAATTTTCAGATCATTTGGGTAAGCCTAGCTAGTACTTACTTCACAAAGCTTCTCTCGAGGTAGAAACTTTGGAAATTTCCTGAGAAAGATTTACTAGGAAAATTGAGCCGAATATTATCATGTGGCAATGATTTGGGTATGGAAGAGTGCCCGAAAAGTTTGAGGGTAATAGGAGAGGTCTATATAACACTTGCTTTGCAATGTGCCAATTTGGCCATAAAATATAAATTGAACCTGGGCTCACATAGATGATTTGACTGAGCTGCAATTTGGAGGAGGGTGATAATTTGGGCATATGAAGGAATTGTATAAATTTCATGTCATTTAGAGATATAAAAAAGGTACTTCCTTCACAATGCTTCTAGGTGGACAAAAACTTTGGAAATTTGCCGAGGAAGATTTGCTAGGCAAATGGAGCTGAATTTTGTCATGCGGTAATGATTTCGATAGGAAAGAGTGCCCAAAAATTCCGAGGGCAATCAAGAATATATAAATGGCACTTCCTTCATAAAGTGTTGTTGTGAACAGAATAGGAAAATGAATATTGTTGAATTAGTTTGGAACTAGGCAAGGAAGGACTTTTTCATATTTGATGAAGATATGCCCCAAAGAATTTATGAGATTTTTTTGGGAATTTTGGGAATGATAGAAATATAGGTTGCTTCACAACCTAGGGCAAAAACAGCCACATGGACATGACACATAGGCAAAACTGATGAGATGGCGCCTAGTCATCACAACCCACCACAATCTACAAGGCTATGACCATCTATATTGGTCATTAACAACTAGAAATAAGGAAGCGAACTAGCACTGTTTGCTTTGTGACCATTTTGTGTAAGGAAATTACGACCTTTCTGACCAAAATGGTCGCAATGGTTTAGGGTTTGGAGCCCCCTGAACAGCTTTTGACCAATTGGTCTAAAATGGTCATAAATTTATGACCAATTCTTCGAGGGTCACTGACAGAAGGTCATAAGTTGACATATTTCTTGTAGTGACACTTTTGGTGTTACTTTTTTCCTCAGTGTTAAATCACTTTAGAAGACTCTGCTTTGGATTTGGAGAGTTCAACAACTGGTTTGTCTGCTTTGTTCTATTTGCAACTAACAGTGCACAATCAGTTAGTTGTTTCTGAAACCACCATCCAAATTAACTCTCCTGTTCATTTCAATATCATGGTTACCGACAAAGTGGCATTTATGTTACCTACACTTCATTATGACACTAGTGCAGAATCGGGCTGTAGTCCCGGTTCGTAAGGCCCTTTAGTGCCGGTTCTGTAACCGGCACTAAAGGGTGGGAACTAAAGCCCCCCCCCCTTTAGTACTGGTTCAGCACGAACCTCCACTAAAGGGCCACCCACGTGGCACGAGTCAGCGCCGTGGGCGGGGAGTTCTTTAGTACCGGTTGGTAACACCAACCGGTACTACAAGGTTTGGGGGGTTTTGAGTTCAGGATTTATTTTTTCTTTAATTTTGTTTTTTCCATTTAATTCTTTTTCATTTGCTCGTATTTTACAATACTTGGTATATACAATTTCTCCTACATGGAGGCATTACTGCGGTAGCGGATAATGGAATTCTCCTATGGGCTCTATGACATGGTCGAGCAAAAATCCCGCTATTTCCTCTGCAATTGCTCGTATGTGCTCCATTGGTAGGAGCTTCTCCCACACCTCATTGAACTTTTAAGAAGGAGATCAATATGCATGTATTAGTTGTGTGATTAGATATCGATAATGATGTAAAAAATGTGCATAGTGTTCTGGCAAACGCACCCATATCTGTCTATTAGATTTGTTCCTTTCGGACGCCATCATGCGAATGTTCTCGCAAACGTAGTATGCACATAAATCAGTCCCCGACGCCTTCTTCATGGCCTTTACGAGAATAGAATTCAATCAGATCATAATTAATCAAGCATGATAAGTAATGGTATTGAAACTAGAATTAAAGAGATGGTAGCTAGCTAGTAGTACTTAATTAATTACTTACCTTGGGTCGAAACCAATACAGATTTTCTTTGAATGGGCCTGGAACATCTTTGATGAACCTTCGCCAAGCCCTGCCCGCCGGCAAAGAAAATGAACAAAGGAGTTATCAATTAGTTGATATCAGGAAATGGCATACTAAAGAGGTCGACATATAGTTCAATAATGATTGGAATTACCTGTTGACTATCCCCTTCACGATTGAGTAGTCTTTAGGTTCTTTAAGTAGTGAGTCCAGTACTTCAACTGTTGCTTCATCAACTTTAATGATTAACAAGATCGAGTGGTACCTGCATGCGCATACGTTTGCATGTATAAATGAAGCGGGCATATGCATAACACTCATCAACTAACCCTAAACCCTATACACTTATTAACATCTATCTAGTAAACAAAAACAAAATTTGTAGTACAAGACAGTGTAACTCACTGGAAGTTGTAAGGAAGTAGTATATCTTCATTGGTATTGAGGCGCTACAAGAAATCTAGCATGTTATTTTCTACTTCTTGTTTATACCATTCATAGCTCCATGTCTCTTCATTAATGGTATTTGGGTCAATGAACCCAATGCCATAGCATCCACCTTTCCTCATTTTGTACATCTTCATCCTGCATAGTACCACAAAAAAGAATATAGTGACGATAATTACAGGTAATGATCAACGAGAGCACTACAGCTAGCTTGAGACTTAAATTACAAAAAGAAATCACATACATACAATAGCAAATGACGATAGATTTGTCGAGTGCGTCTTGATTGAATAACTGAAACAGTTCTGTATACTCAATAGACACAGCTGTCCCATGGAAGTAATCCTATTCCTTGACTTTCACCATGAGGGACTCTCGATTGTGGGTCTTGCGAATTTCCATGTACCATTGATGCAATTCATACATTCTCGTTAAGAGCTTCTTGACCTCCTCAGGCTTGACCATAGGTTCGTCGCGGACATATTTCCGTTTTATGTCCTCCTCTCTAATCGTATCCATGGGCTCGATCTCTAGGAGTTCTCCAACAGTGATACCAATCTCTTTAGCCTGCCTTCTATGCCCGTCGATTATTACTAGCTGACCGGCGCCGGTACTCTCATGTGTTCGCACAACAAGCGAGGATCGATTGTGCGGCCTGTTCTCCCAGCTGGGGAACGGTTTTCCCGCATTTTTTGCCAGCTGCTTGGCTCGAGCTCGACTCCTTCTGTTGTCGTGCTCGATGTGCCTTTCTGATTTCGCGCTCATAGTCTGAGTCAACAGGCTTGGGAACTGGTTTTCTTGCCATACGAATAAAATGATCAACAACTTTCTCACGCACTTTCTCCTTTGGCGGCGGTGGCGGTTTCGGTCCAAAATGGGCGTCCACTTGGGCCTTCACTATGGCTGCGTTTTGCTCCTCGGTCATGTCGTAAGGCCTCTGAGGAAGAGGCGCGAGGCTTGGACCATATTGAAATCGCTTACCTCCGCCTGTACCTACTGGACTACCTCGACTTGTACCGCTACGCACCATAGCTATGGCGGCTCTCTTCCGCTATTGCTGAGTTGGCGACAGAGATGGCTGCCGTGGCTGACTTGGAGGAGAAGTGGGCTGACGCGGTGCCAGACTTGAAGGAGGAGGAGTGGGCTGATGAGGTGTCGGACTAGGAGCAGGAGTGGCCTGACGTGGTGCCGGACTTGGAGGAGGAGTCGCCTGACGCGTTGGTGGTTGCTACCTCTTGAGCACTTCGTTGGATTTCCCCGAAGAGGAGATGATGATGCAGCAAAGTAGCGTAAGTATTTCCCTCTGTTTTGAGAACCAAGGTATCAATCCAGTAGGATGCCACGCGCAAGTCCCTCGTACCTACACAATACGAATAGCTCAACGCAACCAACGCGATTAGGGGTTGTCAATCCCTTCACAGTCACTTACGATAGTGAGATCTGATAGAGATGATAGATAATATTTTTGGTATTTTTGAAATAAAGATGCAAGGTAAAATAAAAGGCAAAGTAAAAAAAGCAAAGCAATAATTAAAGTGATTGAAGATTGATATGATGAGAATAGACCCGGGGGCCATAGATTTCACTAGTGGCTTCTCTCAAGAGCATAAGTATTTCTATGGTGGGTGAACAAATTACTGTTGAGCAATTGACAGAATTGAGCATAGTTATGAGAGTATCTAAGTATGATCATGTATATAGGCATCACGTCCGAGACAAGTAGACCGACTCCTGCCTGCATCTACTACTATTACTCCACTCATCGACCGCTATCCAACATGCATCTAGAGTATTAAGTTAATGAAAACAGAGTAACGCCTTAAGCAAGATGACATGATGTAGAGGAATAAATTCATGCAAGATGATAAATACCCCATCTTGTTATCGTCGATGGCAACAATACAATACGTGCCTTGCTGCCCTACTGTCACTGGGAAAGGACACCGCAAGATTGAACCCAAAGCTAAGCACTTCTCCCATTGCAAGAAAAACCAATCTAGTAGGCCAAACCAAACTTATAATTCGAAGAGACTTGCAAAGATAAACAATCATACATAAAAGAATTCAGAGAAGATTCAAATATAATAGATAATCTTGACCATAAACCCACAATTCATCGGTCTCAACAAACACACCGCAAAAAGAAGATTACATTGAATAGATCTCCACGAGAGAGGGGGAGAACATTTTATTGAGATCCAAAAAGAGAGAAGAAGCCATCTAGCTACTAACTATGGACCTGAAGGTCTGAGGTAAACTACTCACACTTCATCGGAGGGGCTATGGTGATGATGTAGATGCCCTCCGTGGTGGATTCCCCTTACGGCGGAGCTCTGGAACAGGCCCCGAGATGGGATCTCGTGGGTACAGAAGGTTGCGGCGGTGGAATTAGGTTTTTGGCTCCATATCTGATTGTTTGGGGGTACGTAGGTATATATAGGAGGAAGGAGTACGTCGGTGGAGCTTCGAGGGGCCCACGAGGCAGGGGGGCGCGCCCTAGGGGGGCGCCCTCCACCCTCGTGACCGCCTCGTGGCTTTATTGACGGAGGGTCCATGTCTCCTGGATCTTATTTGTTGAGAAAATCACGTTCCCGAAGGTTTCATTCCATTTGATATTCCGTTTCTTCGAAACACTGAAATAGGCAAAAACAGCAATTCTTGGCTGGGCCTCCGGTTAATAGGTTAGTTCCAAAAGTAATATAAAAGTGGAAAATAAAGCCCAATATGGTCCAAAATAGTAGATAATATAGCATGGAGCAATCAAAAATTATAGATACGTTGGAGACGTATTAGGCATCCCCAAGCTTAATTCCTGCTCGTCCTCGAGTAGGTAAATGATAAAAAGAGAATTTTTGATGCGGAGTGCTACTTGGCATAATTTCAATGTAACTCTTCTTAATTGTGTTATGAATATTCAGATCTGAAAGATTCAAGACAAAAGTTCATATTGACATAAAAATAATAATACTTCAAGCATACTAACAAAGCAATTATGTCTTCTCAAAATAACATGGCCAAAGAAAGTTATCCCTACAAAATCATATAGTCTGGCTATGCTCTATCTTCACCACACAAAGTATTTAAATCATGCACAATCCCGATGACAAGCCAAGAAATTGTTTCATACTTTTGACATTTTCAAAACTTTTTCAATCTTCACGCAATACATGAGCGTGAGCCATGGATATAGCACTATATGTGGAATAGAATGGTGGTTGTGGAGAAGACAAAAAGAGGGGAAGATAGTCTCACATCAACTAGGCGTATCAACGGGTTATGGAGATGCCCATCAATAGATATCAATGTGAGTGAGTAGGGATTGCCATGCAACGGATGCACTAGAGCTATAAGTATATGAAAGCTCATTCAAAAGAAACTAAGTGGGTGTGCATCCAACTCGCTTGCTCACGAAGACCTAGGGCATTTTGAGTAAGCCCATCATTGGAATATACAAGCCAAGTTCTATAATGAAAAATTCCCACTAGTATATGAAAGTGACAAAATGAGAGACTCTCTATCATGAAGATCATGGTGCTACTTTGAAGCACAAGTGTGGTAAAAGGATAGTAACATTGTCCCTTCTCTCTTTTTCTCTCATTTTTTTATTTGGGCCTTTTCTCTTTTTTATGGCCTCTTTTCTTTCTCTTCTTTTTTTTTCGTCCGGAGTCTCATCCCGACTTGTGGGGGAATCATAGTCTCCATCATCCTTTCCTCACTTGGGACAATGCTCTAAAAAATGATGATCATCACACTTTTATTTTTCTTACAACTCAACAATTACAACTCGATACTTAGAACAAAATATGACTCTATGTGAATGCCTCCAGCGGTGTACCGGGATATGCAACGAATCAAGAGTGACATGTATGAAAGAATTATGAATGGTGGCTTTGCCACAAATACGATGTCAACTACATGATCATGCTAGCAATATGACAATAATGGAGCGTGTCATAATAAACGGAATGGTGGAAAGTTGCATGGCAATATATCTCGGAATGGCTATGGAAATGCCATGATAGGTAGGTATGGTGGCTGTTTTGAGGAAGGTATATGGTGGGTGTATGATACCGGCGAAAAGTGCGCGGTATTAGAGAGGCTAGCAATGGTGGAAGGATGGGAGAAGTGCGTATAATCCATGGACTCAACATTAGTCATAAAGAACTCATATACTTATTGCAAAATTTAGAAGTTATCAAAGCAAAGTATTACGCGCATGCTCCTAGGGGGATAGATTGGTAGGAAAAGACCATCGCTCGTCCCTGACCGCCACTCATAAGGAAGACAATCAATAAATAAATCATGCTCCGACTTCATCAGATAACGGTTCACCATACATGCATGCTACGGGAATCACAAACTTTAACACAAGTATTTCTCAAATTCACAACTACTCAACTAGCATGACTCTAATATCACCATCTTCATATCTCAAAACAATTATCAAGCATCAAACTTTTCTTAGTATTCAACGCACTCAAAAGAAAGTTTTACAAATCTTGAATACCAAGCATATTATTATTATTAAGCAAATTACCATGCTAATTAAGACTCTAAAAATAATCTAAGTGAAGCATGAGATATCAATAGTTTCTTTAAAACAAATCCACCACCGTGCTCTAAAAGATATAAGTGAAGCACTAGAGCAAAAACTATAAAGCTCAAAAGATATAAGTGAAGCACTAGAGCAAGACTATAAAGCTCAAAAGATATAAGTGAAGCACATAGAGTATTCTAACAATTCCAATTCATGTGCGGCTCTCTCAAAAGGTGTGTACAGCAAATATGATTGTGGTAAACTAAAAAGCAAAGACTCAAATCATACAAGATGCTCCAAGCAAAACACATATCATGTGGTGAATAAAAATATAGCTCCAAGTAAAATTACCGATGGAAGTAGACGAAAGAGGGGATGCCTTCCGGGGCATCCCCAAGATTTGACTTTTTGGTGTCCTTGGATTATCTTGGGGGTTCCATGGGCATCCCCAAGCTTAGGCTCTTTCCACTCCTTGTTCCATAATCCATCAAAAGAATTCACCCAAAACTTGAAAACTTCACAACACAAAACTCAACAGAAATCTCGTGAGCTCCGTTAGCAAAAGAAAACAAAAGACCACTTCAAGGTACTGTAATGAACTCATTATTTATTTATATTGGTGTTAAACCTACTGTATTCCAACTTCTCTATGGATTATAAACTATTTTACTAGCCATAGATTCATCAAAATAAGCAAACAACACACGAAAAACAGAATCTGTCAAAAACAGAACAGCCTGTAGTAATCTATAACTAACGCAAACTTCTGGAACTCCAAAAAATCAGCCAAAATAGGACAACCTAGGAAATTTGTTGATTGATCATCAGAAATTGGAATCACTATTTTATCACGTTCTGGTTATTTTTAATAATTGTTTTCGTTAACAGAAAGTTTCTGGAAATTACAGCAAGATCAAATAACTATCATCCAAGAAGATCCTATAGGTTTAACTTGGCACAAACACTAATTAAAAGATAAAACCACATCTAAACCGAAGGTAGATGGATTATTTATTCCTAAACAGAAACAAAAGCAAAAAAAACTAAAATAAAATTGGGTTGCCTCCCAACAAGCGCTATCATTTAACGCCCCTAGCTAGGCATAAAAGCAAGGATAGATCTAGGTATTGCCATCTTTGGTAGGCAATCCATAAGTGGCTCTCATGATAGATTCATATGGTAATTTTATTTTCTTCCTAGGGAAGTGTTCCATGCCCTTCTTTAATGGGAATTGGAATCTAATATTCCCTTCCTTCATATCAATAATTGCACCAATCGTTCTAAGGAAAGGTCTACCAAGAATAATAGGGCAAGAAGGATAGCAATCTATATCAAGAACGATAAATTCTAAGGGCACATAATTCCTATTTGCAACAATAAGAACATCATTAATTCTTCCCATAGGTTTCTTAATAGTGGAATCCGCAAGATGCAAGTTTAGAGAGCAATCATCAAAATCGCGGAAATCTAGCAAATCACACAAAGTTTTGGGAATAGTGGAGACACTAGCACCCAAATCACATAAAGCATAAAATTCATGATCCTCAATCTTAATTTTAATAGTTCGTTCCCACTCGTCATAAAGTTTTCTAGGGATAGAGACTTCCAACTCAAGTTTTTCTTCATAATATTGCATCAAGGCATCAACGATATGTTTAGTAAACGCTTTATTTTGACTATAAGCATGAGGAGAATTTAGCACGGATTGTAACAAGGAAATACAATCAATTAAAGAGCAACTTTCATAATTAAATTCCTTGAAATCCAATATAGTGGGTTTAGCAACATCTAGGGTTTTACTCTTTTCAATCCCAATTTTATCAATTTCATCATCAAGATGTAAAAACTCCAAATTTTTGGAATGCCTTCTAGGTGAAGGTAGATCATATTCAGTTTCATCAAGGTTCATATTGCAAAACAAAGATTTAATAGGGGACACATCAATAAATTTTAGATCTTCATCTTGATTTTCATAGGGATTGGAAGAACACGCTTTAATAAAGGCATCTTTCGTAGCACGCATCCTAGCGGTTCTTTCCTTACACTCATCAATGGAAATTCTCATGGCTTTGAGAGACTCATTGATATCATGCTTAGGAGGAATAGATCTAAGCTTTAAAGAATCAACATCAAGAGAAATTCTATCAACGTTCCTAGCCAATTGATCAACTTTAAGCAATTTCACTTGAAGCAAAGTATTGAAATTCTTTTGCGAATTTATAAACTCTTTAACAATAGTCTCAAATTCAGAGGGCATCTTATTAAAATGTCCATAAGTATTGTTGTAGGAATTTCCATAATTATTAGAAGGATTACTAGGATAAGGCCTAGGATTAAAATTCCCTCTATACACGTTGTTACCAAAATTATTCCTACCAACAAAATTCACATCCATAGATTCATTATTATTGTCAATCAAAGTAGACAAAGGCATATCATTAGGATCAGAAGAAACACTCTTAGTAGCAAATAATTTCATAAGTTCATCCATCTTTCTACTCAAAACATTGATTTCTTCTATTGCATGCACTTTTTTATTAGTAGATCTTTCAATGTGCCATTGAGAATAATTAACCATAATATTATCTAGGAGTTTAGTAGAATCTCCTAAAGTGATTTCCATAAAAGTGCCTCCCGCGGCCGAATCTAAAAGATTCCTAGAAGCAAAATTCAATCCGGCATAAATTTTTTGTATAATCATCCACAAATTCAAACCATGAGTAGGACAATTATGTATCATTAATTTCATTCTCTCCCAAGCTTGTGCAACATGTTCATGATCAAGTTGCATAAAATTCATAATATCGTTTCTAAGAGAGATAATCTTAGCGGGAGGAAAATACTTAGAGATAAAAGCATCTTTGCACTTGTTCCAAGAATCAATACTATTTTTAGGCAAAGACGAAAACCAAGCTTTAAGCGAAAAAGGAAATAGCTTCAATTTAACAATATCATTATCGACATCTTTCTTCTTTTGAATATCACATAAATCAACGAAGCTATTTAGATGAGTAGCGGCATCTTCACTAGGAATGCCGACGAATTGATCTTTCATAACAAGATTCAACAAAGCAATATTGATTTCACAGGATTCAGTATTGGTAAGAGGAGAAATCGGAGTGCTAAGGAAATCATTATTGTTGGTATTGGTAAAGTCACACAATTTGGTGTTATCTTGAGCCATCATGACAAGCAAGCAATCCAACACACGAGCGAACAAAAGGCACGCGAGAAAAAGGCAAACGGAAAAAGAGAGGGCGACTAAAACGGCAAGGGTGAAGTGGGGGAGAGGAAAACGAGAGGCAAATGGCAAATAATGTAATGCGAGAGATAAGGGATTGTGATGGGTACTTGGTATGTTGGCTTTTGAGTAGACTCCCCGGCAACGGCGCCAGAAATTCTTATTGCTACCTCTTGAGCGCTGCGTTGGATTTCCCCGAAAAGGAGAGGATGATGCAGCAAAGTAACGTAAGTATTTCCCTCAGTTTTTGAGAACTAAGGTATCAATCCAGTAGGGGGCCACGCGCGAGTCCCTCGTACCTACACAAAACGAATAGCTCAACGCAACCAACGCGATTAGGGGTTGTCAATCCCTTCACGGTCACTTACGAGAATGAGATCTGATAGAGATGATAGATAATATTTTTGGTATTTTTGATATAAAGATGCAAGGTAAAATAAAAGGCAAAGTAAAAATGAAAGCAATAATTAAAGTGATTGAAGATTGATATGATGAGAATAGACCCGGGGGCCATAGATTTCACTAGTGGCTTCTCTCAAGAGCATAAGTATTTCTACGGTGGCTGAACAAGTTACTGTTGAGCAATTGACAGAATTGAGCATAGTTATGAGAGTATCTAGGTATGATCATGTATATAGGCATCATGTCCGAGACAAGTAGACCGACTCCTGCCTGCATATACTACTATTACTCCACTCATCGACCGCTATCCAGCATGCATCTAGAGTATTAAGTTAATGAAAACAGAGTAACACCTTAAGCAAGATGACATGATGTAGAGGAATAAATTCATGCAATATGATAAATACCCCATCTTGTTATCCTTGATGGCAACAATACAATACGTGCCTTGCTGCCCCTACTGTCACTGGGAAAGGACACCGCAAGATTGAACCCAAAGCTAAGCACTTCTCTCATTGCAAGAAAAACCAATCTAGCAGGCCAAACCAAACTGATAATTCGAAGAGACTTGCAAAGATAACCAATCATACATAAAAGAATTCAGAGAAGATTCAAATATTGTTCATAGATAATCTTGATCATAAACCGACAATTCATCGGTCTCAACAAACACACCGCAAAAAGAAGATTACATCAAATAGATATCCACGAGAGAGGGGGAGAACATTGTATTGAGATCCAAAAAGAGAGAAGAAGCCATCTAGCAACCAACTATGGACCCGAAGGTCTGAGGTAAACTACTCACACTTCATCGGAGGGGCTATGGTGATGATGTAGAAGCCCTCCATGGTGGATTTCCCTTCCGGCGGAGCTCCGGAACAGGCCCCAAGATGGGATCTCATGGCTACATAAGGTTGCGGCGGTGGAATTAGGTTTTTGGCTCCATATCTGATCGTTTGGGGGTACGTAGGTATATATAGGACGAAGGAGTACATCGGTGGAGCTTCGAGGGGGCCACTAGGCAGGGGGCGTGCCCTAGGGGGGCGCCCTCCACCCTCGTGACCGCCTCGTGGCTTTCTTGACGGAGGGTCCAAGTCTCATGGATCTTATTTGTTGAGAAAATCATGTTCCCGAAGGTTTCATTCCGTTTGGACTCCGTTTGATATTCCGTTTCTTCGAAACACTGAAATATGCAAAAAAACCAGCAATTCTCGGCTGGGCCTCTGGTTAATAGGTTAGTCCCAAAAGTAATATAAAAGTGGAAAATAAAGCCCAATATGGTCCAAAATTGTAGATAATATAGCATGGAGCAATCAAAAATTATAGATACGTTGGAGACGTATCAGTGGTCTTGAAGGAGCAGGACTGTGCTGAGGCAGCGGCTAATGATCACTTGGAGGAGCGGGAGATTGCTGACGCCGTGGCGGACTTCGAGGAGGAGTCAACTGACGCGGTGTCGGTGGCCTTGGAAAGATGATGCAATCCTTTATCCATAGGATGATATGATGTTTGGCCTCTCCCAGTGTGTGCTCCTCGTCCCCTCCAGGAATGTCAAGCTCTAGCCCCTAATATTGTTCCACCACTTCATCAACCTAGACACGAGCATAGCCAGCTGGAATCGGGTTGCAATGGAAGGTTTCTTCAGGGGAATTTGTATAAGCAACGGCGTCCGCCACCTTCATGGACATGTTCTTCATTTTGAAGTGTGGCTCACAATTACTGCTATCCATGATGTCATCCGTAGGGTATCTATCCAGTAGCTGTACCTCGCCCGCGGCGGAACCCACGTTGCTTCTCGGCATGGATGGGATGGTGCTATCCAATGCTGGATTATCTGCTAGCTGTTGCCACTGCTGAGACCCCCTTTCTTGGCTAAGTGAGTCGATTTGCTGCTGTTGCCGCTGGAATTGGAGTGCCAACTCCACGTGCTTTGATTCTAGGCCTTTAAGGCGTTCTACTTCCTGCTTCCTCTGCTCCTCCTCCAGCTTCCTCTTCTTCTCCTCCTCCATTTTCCTTCTCGCACGGCTTCTGTAGTCAGTGTTCCAGTCTGCAAACCCCTCATATTCACGGAACAACGCCTTTGCCTCGTGTTCTTCTCGGGTGTTCAGGATTTCACAGGGCGCGCGTAAGCTCATCGTTATCTCTGTTGTGCGTGAACACCCCCGTTCGAGCCTCTTCTATTGCAACAAGTATCTTATCTTCGACTCCTTTAAGACTTGTCCTCTTCGAAACCTTGCCTATATTCTGGTCCAACGCCCCCCATGCGCATAGAACCAAGTCCTGACCCTGGGGGGGGGGCAGCTCTTAGTAACTGGAGTGGCCGCTGCATCCAACATCTCTTTCTCGGACTTATCCCACTTAGGCATTGCCACCGCGTAGCCGACTGGCCCCAGCTTATGGAACTCCTCCTTTTTTGCGGCATTCGCCTTGTTTACTCTTGACCGTTCCTTAGATAATTCCGATTCCTTGAATTTCACAAAATTGGGCCAGTGCTCTCTTTGCTTCTCAAGTGTTCCCTTGAATTCTAGAGTCTTCTTTCCTCCTTCAACGTACTTGGCCCATATAGATTTCTTATGGTTGTTGAATGCAACTGCCATCTTCCTAAGACCAGTGGCCTTCACTTTCTGCACATCTGCATCTGTGAAATGTTCCATGAGAGATTCCCAAAGCAGATCTTTTGCTCTGTCCTTGACCCAAGTAAGATCTGGACGTTCCTTTGTTGGCTTTTTCCATTCTTGCACGGAGATCGGGAGTTGGTCCTTCACAAGAACTCCACACTGACGAACGAACTTTTTCGCATTCTTCTTAGGCAAGATTGGCTCGCCATCAGTTTTGATGGCATCGATGTTGTACTTTATGCCCTGCTTCAACTTTTTGTAGGGGCCTCGCACTGTCCTGCTGTCGGATTTGCTCGATCCGGAGGACTGAAAGAAGAAAGATCGACTGGTTAATATATCTTCAAATCATTTAAAACATGTGATGATCACCAGATGCCTGCTAATATAAATATAGCTCGCCGGTCTCTGTTATTTCAAGACCAACATTTTCTTCATCATCATAATCATATTTCTGTACTTCATCAATTCGGTCGTCACGATCGAATATCATATCACCCTCCCCGGTATTGTTCAGATATTGGGAGCCGTCATCTTCTTCATTCTGATCATATGGCCGGCCAGGGGAGCGTATGATCTCGAACAGGGCCTCTTCTCCTTCTCTGCTGGTATTGTAAGCTATAGATTTTATTTAAATAATCCAGAACAAATATAAAACAATTTAGTATTCAAATTACAATGCATGCATGCAATCAATAAGGAAAAACTTAATCATAGTACATAATATGCATCATCGAATATAATCTCGAATACATCATCTCGAATATTATCGAATAATATATATAATCTCAAATACATCGTCTCGAATAATATATATAATCTCGAATACATCGTCTCGAATATTATATATCGAATACATAGCTAGCTAATGAAGATTGAGTACTACAGAATAATCTAGTTCACTCGCGGTTCTGAGGCGCCGGCGGTGGGCGCCCAAAGAGAAGGAACCATCACAGGATCATAGCTTGGGTGAGATCCCCGAAGAACCTGCCAGGTATTGGAGAACCTGACGTCCATAGGAGCCATGTAGCGACGGACGTGCTCCTCCTCCTCCTTGACACGGCGACGTACCACCTCCGGCGGGGCCGGCTCCCTCCGCACCAAAAGTGGCCCACGCGAATGCCACCAAAGGAGCTCAGGGTCAACGACGCGACCCGGGGCCGGGTTCCTCACCAAGCGGCGCGCCACTGAAGGTAGCACATCCCAGTGCCAGCCCGACAGAGCCCAGTCCCGGACATGGGTCCTCTGAAGCAGGACGTCGTCGCGAACGGGTCGACGACGAGGATGTGGGTCGGGCATCGTCGAGAACAAATACTATATGGAAATGTAACATTTTTTAAATGATTGGATTGTGATTTCTTATATACAAATTTTAAAAAATGATATCGTTGCATATGTCAAAATTCTATATGCATCTATAACATCAATCATCGTCTAACAATTTGACATTAATCTAATTCATCTAGCTAAAACTATATTTTCTGAAATTTCTAACATTTCTATAACTAAAAAACAGAAAAAATTTCTAACATTTCTATAACTAAAAACATAAAAATTACTAACATTTTTATAACTAACAATGTGTGTGTGTGGCCATGGCGGGGCAGGAGGTCACCAGCGAGGCGAGGCAACGGGGGCGGCGACGACGGGGATGGAGACGGGCGGTGATGGGCCGGGGCGGCGACAGGGACGAC